>NC_081407.1:722492085-722794835 GCF_030272615.1 Cryptomeria japonica
TTGTCGGTATTATGTTTCAATTTTGGTTAAAGTTGTATTTGAGATAAAATTATTAGACAACTGATTCACCCCCCCCCCTCTCAGTTCCCTTCGGGTCCTAACAGGTAAATCCTTCCAAGCGCTATAGAAATCAAGTGTGAGGGAAAGTTATAGCCTTGGGTATAGTTGTTCCTATAGTGTAACTTACCGAAAGGACATATGAGCCCCACCACAAGTTACAAGGCTCTTAAGTCAATCACTGTAGAATGAACTTATGTCCAAAAACATCGAAAATTACTAGACACCTTTTTATATAGACACCCACCCGTTCTATTGATTGACAATATTTTTGATAAATTTAGTGCAAGAGCATAGATGGTTTTTCTCCCAAGATACTCACCATACATATTTCCTTGAGTAGAAACGGGGATTTTTGAAAGGCTACTTGTAGCTTGATAAAAGTGGTGACTCCCCCATCATAGGGATCATCTATTTGTTATGCTTGTGCAAGACTTAGTATATCACATCCCTACCTGCTACGACGGGATTCATAAGGTATGTAGTACCAAAGTTGAAGAAATATCAAGATGTGGGCTGAAATTATCGCAACTGGCTATTTGACCTCAGGGGTAAAATGTGTTTGAAATGTCTTCATTTTGTGTCAGACCAGTGATAAATTGAGTCAACTTTAGGCTTTTGGAAAAACATACACAAAAACATTTGAAAAAGGGTCAAAAAGTTCAAAGATTGGGTTGATTTAGACCCACACTTATTTGTACCTTTTGAGGCAACATTATTGTGTTTGTGTGCTTTCTCTATTTTCTTGTCAAAGAAAATCAAAACCAATTCAAAAACAAGTATTCATCCAACACAAAATTTTCAAAATCAACATTTGACAAACATCAAAAACAAAGTACAAACAAGATATCAAACTATATGACCATCCTTCACATTTTGAGAAAGAGGAATCTTCATCAACATATCAATTTGAATAAAAGACCATTAAGCTCAAAGGCTTTCATCAAAAGAAGGAAATTTTTCTATCTCAATAGACAAATTTTTGTCTCACATAGAACCTTCTTTCGTCACATGCATCTATATCTTCAAGGAAAATCCAATGAGTTTGATCAAGAGTCTTTGAACCACAAAGCTTTTACTCAATATAGAGATTTGAGTTATCATAAAAAAAAGGGAGGCAAAATCAATCCTACTTTCTTTCTAGACATCTGCATAACATATAACATAGCTCGGGAAGAACCACCAACCCCTGAAAGAGAAGAGGAAAAATTTGTCCCATTTGTAACACAAAGTTTTTATTGAAGTTAACATTCCATCCATTCTCACATTCATACATCATCAATCCATTCCAACTCTCGAAACATAAAGAGGTCTTGCCCTAAGTTCTTTTTAGATATTGCTTGAATCAAAACAACACATCACTCTTTAGAGTGTCTCTACATCTAGGATAAACTCATCCTAAGAGGCATTTCTACGTAGGTTAAAACTAGTCTATGAGTGCATCCTCTCATTGCTAGCTAGCCTGGTTTGTAACACATCTCAGACTTTGCTATACCTTATCATCTCAAACATTGTCAACAAACACAAGCAATTCATAGAAGGACTTTGGTAACATCAACCTTTAGTGTTAGAGATTCGTATGCTAAACACTTCACCAAACATTTATCTCTCATTCCATCACCAACTCATAATAATTTTCACCAAACTTCAACAACAAATTTCAAAAATGGCTCAAACCAGATCAAGGACTAGACAACTAGAACTCAAAGAAGAAGAGGAGGAAAAACTCAATGAATTCCAAGAAGCCCTTGGAGGAAACGCAAATGATGAAAATTCTAGTACTCCCACTCCTGAAGAAATAGAAAGGGCACAACACAACCCTCTCTTCAATCGACTTTTCAATGAAATCCTCAAAAACAACGTTGATGCTCACTTTTTGAGACTTGCTCAAGAGGGATCCAAACTACCCTCCGATTTTGATACCGCACAATTACGACAACCATCAGAACAACATAGTTGTAATGAGGGTGGAAGAGGTCAAGATAACTTCAGATATGACCTTAATCAAGGAAATCCCCCACCTCTTCCTCCTCCTAATGACATTGACATGTTGAGGCAACATGTTGAGAATCTAGCCCAACAAATCCACAGTGGTGTGAAAACTACCCCATTTTCACTTAATGATATTTGTCCCTATCCCTTTGATAGTAATCTACATATGCCACCTTTTCCATGAGGGTTTGAAACACCTAATTTTGAAAAGTATTGGGGAAAAGGAGACCCTAGAGATCATGTCAGGGAATTTCACTCAGCTTGCCTAGAAGTGGCATATGAAGACACATATTTAATGCGCCTCTTTCCTCGGAGTTTGGGGGGAACAACCACACAATGGTTTTCCCAACTAATAGGCGGCATTAGGACATTCAAAGAACTGGTCCAGAAGTTCATTGCATATTATTCACACAACATAGAAAGCAATGTCACCATGGCAGATCTTTGTAACACCAAGCAAAAACTAGGGGAGCTATTTTGAACGTTCCTGCAACGTTGGAGACAACTATCTAGTAGGCATTCTCTTCATCTACCCGAATAAGAGCTAGTGGAAATATTCATTTCCAATTTGAATGTTGAAATGGAATTCCACCTAGACATGAAAGGCACAAAATCCTTTGCTGACATGATCACCCAAGGGTTAAAATATGAATGGGCCCTCATTAAAAAGGGGCTTATCAAGATATACAATGAACCAAAAGATGGCCCTCACATGCACTTTAACAGTGATAAACCCAACTTTTGAAATAAAAACAAAAACATCATCAATAACGAGGTTGTGGATGCAAGGACTATAAAGAGTGCACAACCTATGGTCCGATTTGCGGGGCAAAATCCCCCTCCTAAGAACAACACGGTTATTCCTCCGCAAAATCAAGGAAGCAATGCACCGCAAGAAGAACCGAACAATGACAACAAAATTATAAACCAAAACGTACATACACTCCCTTAGGGGAACCTATTGAAATAGTGTTACGTCAATCGGTCTCTTCAAATCTAGTGACCTTACAAAAGACATCTAATTATGAACCTCAGGTAAAACCTTCATGGTGGAGGGATAATTAACATTGTGAATTCCATCAAGGGAAAGGGCATAAAACATGTAACTATCATAGATTGAAAGATCTTGTTCAAGATCTTATTGACCGAGGAGTGATTGAAATTCAAGGACACGGCCTAAAAACATCAAATAATGATCATCTCATGTTTAAGAATCTGCTTCCATCACAAGATCAAAGGGGTCCTTCCACTTCAGGACGAAACATAGACACCAATGATTATACGCGAGCCACCTTGAATCACCTATATGATGCCAATGAACAAATTGAAACCATTACCATCAAAGATCCAAGCCCTACCTACAATGTTGTTACACATCATAGCAAGATCACCATTAAAGTAGCTCCACAAGGCACAACCTCTATCCCAAAGCAGTATAACCTTGTGGAATAATTAGATAAGATGCCCACACTTATATCCATATTAGAGATTTTGTGCCTATCCCCATCTCATAAAAAAATCTTGGATCAAGCTCTCCAAGAGGAGTTAGTCCCTGCCAATCTAAATATAGATCAATTTCAAGCTATGGTTGGTAATTTGAGGTCATCACCATGTCTCATTTTCTCTGAAAGCGATGATACATCCTTCCAACAACCTCAATAATGCCTCACTCCATATTGAAGGATTTATAAACCAACACAGGATCAAGCGAGTCTTGATCGACAATGGAGCAAGCCTAAATATTTGTACATTACAATTGGTCACAACATTGGGATATGCAGTTGAATCAATGGACCCTCACAAAAACATAACCATAAAAGCCTATGATGATGCAGAGCAATTGTGTTACCAATCCGAGTGGGCCTAGTGGTGAAGCACATCATATGTCAACTTTTGGACCTTCCTCTACCATATAATTTATTGCTAGGAAGACCTTGGATACATACCATGCAAGCCATTCCATCTACCTATCACTAGTGTATCAAATTTACTCATAACGGTGTAGAAATTACAATCCTGGGTGATGACACGAACCGTTGCAGCCTGAATTAAAGCCTAAAGATAACATTGGATGAGGATTTCAAAAGGAGACTCTTCCTAACCTCAGATTCAAAGTGAAACCCAATAAACCTCTATATTAGCCTAATACTCTAAAGAGGCCACCCTTGATTATATTAGCAACACCAAGCACCGCACTAGCTGCCCCAATGAGGCTGAGAATCCCAACAATACCATCCACAACACCAATCATCCCACCAATCAAACCAACAACTCCATCAACAACAACAACTATATCAACAACACCATTAGAAGTATTAGAACCCCCAGTAGTATCGACAACACTAATAATTCCATCAAAAAAAACAAATTCAACAATGCTGATACTCCCAGTATCGGATTCACTGATCCCAATAATCCTCCCCACAGCACCAACCATTCCATCTCCAAAGGTACATTAGCCAATCACACCTGTAGTGTTTAACTCAAAGGATATCCCAGTTTGGTATAGAAAATTGGATGCTAGACAGCGAATCAGAGACCGACTCACATGAGTGGGAATTTGATTATGTACATCTCAATACTTCAAATGAGGAAGATACATCACCACCTCCACCTCACAAAGAGATCCTTGTTCATGGAGAAGCACATATTAAAACCTCTTGGGTTCTTGAACTGGAAACACCTTCCATAGACCCTACATCACATCCTATGCCCGATTTTGACAGGGAGAGTACCATCAATGACCTTCACCACAACGTCTTAACCCTCACTGACACATCTTATGAACTTAACCTAATCGATGAGGTAATGCCCATTATCCTGTTACTACTTATCAAGTTGCCATTAGTTTTTATATTCAAAGTCATACTATATATTCTAGTCGGTTAGCACTACCAAATCATGCAGTCGGTACACACAGAGAAGTCGATATGCACAGTCTAGTCGGTTACAGAAGAAAGCAGTACACACTGAGCTGTCTACCAAGTATCCTTTTATAGCTACCAAGCAGTAAAGATGACACACCGAGTTGACATACACCGAGTAAAACGTGTTACCAGATGCATTGAACCTGGACATGCATATGAAAATGTGTTACAAGATCAAGGCACATCTAACCGTTATTACATTGGAAATTGCACCAGAAGATTGTGTATGATTTTAAGGACAATCTAACCAATGAAATATTTTATTCAGTTATTCATTCGAGGAATCTTGTTTGTAAGATTGAAGCAATGAATTGGATCACCATTTCAAGAGATCTATTTATATAGCATGAGTGAAGTGCATGCATGTAAGAAGACTGTTACAGAGACACAGAGGTCACCGAGAAGGGTTTCAGAGAACAATCAAAGAACAAAGTAAATAGAAGGGTTTACCGAGTTACTATATGGGTTACCGAGGTATGCTATAGGCAAGGTAATCTATTCTGAGCACATAGAATCTACTATAACATTTCAGATGTAAAGTTGCAGACATTTGTAATGATTTTATTGTAATATTGTGAAATTGAAAGAGAAACCTTTAACAGGGTAAAAGACTCTAATCAAGTCTATAAATTGTAAAGCCTCTAACCAGGTGCAGCATTCAGAATAAATGTTGTAAAATCCTTTAGCAAGGTAGATCTAATAGATCTTGTTATTCCTAACAAGGTAAGCTATTAGAAATAGCTAAATGTAGCTCTAACCGAGCATTCTTTATTATTGCAGTAGTGAAGTTGTGGGTGCCATCCCCACCGCAGTTTTTCTCTCTAACCAAGAGTTTCTGCGTAACCAAAATATATGTGTTATGGAGTGAATCATGTATGATTTTTATCTATTTGTTTTAACTTTATTTTATATTACTGCACTATTCTGTTTATGCATAACAGTAAAGTTATTATTGAAGAAAAGTTTTGGAGTACTGATTCACCCCTCCCCTCTCAGTACATTAGCTTTCCATATTGGGCCTAACAATTGGTATCAGAGCTTTAATCTTGGAAAAGGGTTTAACTACCTAAAGAGAAAGATCTTATCAATGGAAGGCTATAAAAAATCTTGGAGGATTGTGTATCTGCAAGAAGAGCTGGACCATGCTAATCAAGTGATTGCAGACATGCAAAGGCAAATGCAAAAATCTCTGAAAGTAAGAAGAAGATTATCTGATGATTTGCAGGATTCTCAAGAGTTAGTGGAACAAATTGAGACATCATCTGAGAATAGTATATTTTAAGAGACTAAAGAAATGATTGGAGTATTGAAAGAAAAGAACAAAGCATTGGCTGATCAACTAAAAGCAATGAAAAGAGAACATGAACATTTCAGCAAACAGATGACTAAAAATCTAGATGCATTGAGGACAACAGAGGATAAAGCAAGAGATATACAAAGAGAGAAACAACAACTTGAAGTCTTAGTATCTGATAAGAATGATGAAATCATAAGGTTAACTAGGATTCAAAAAAATATGACAAATCAACTAGGTTATGCACATCATGAAGCAATTCTGAAGAATGATGAAAATCAAGCATTGAAACTTGAAGTATCAAGGTTGACCAATGAACTTGAAGCAGAGAAGAAATCCAAAGAAATGCTGAAGAAGAGTTATGAAGCATCAAGGATGTTGGATGAGCAACTGAATACAAGAAGACCCAACAAAGATGCAGGACTCAGTTACAAAGGAAAAGACTCTACCGAGAAAGGAATTCATACTACCAAGAGAGGAGAATCATCAAAGCAAGCTGGAAATAGGAGTAACATCAAAAGAAAGAAGCCTATTTGCTACTACTGTGGAAATCAAGGTCATGCTGCCAACATATGCCAAACCAAAAAAGGTAAGCAACCGAATATCACTAAGTCCAATGGTTATTGTTACAATTGCAATAAATATGGTCACGCATCTAATCACTGTAGGACAGAGTCTATTAATAACTATCAGAAGGCAAAATTCAAAGGGTTTTGTAAAAACTGCAATAGATATGGACATAGTACCGAGAAGTGTTGGCTTAAGCAAAAGAACTACATGTGGTCTGCACACTGAGCAAATACTAGAGGTTACTGAACTCACAGAAATCCTTACCGATAATATGTAGTAGTACCGTGGGATTACAATACAAGGATATGGTACAAATGTTGTGGAAGATATGGACATATGAGTGCCAACTATTTTATAAGGTTTGGAATGAACAACCGAAGATCATGGAGAAATCCTGGTATGGCATGTTTTCATTGTCACAAAGCTGGACATTTAGCTGGAGATTGCAGAGATCAACCTAGAGGAGACACTAAAGAGATAAAAGAAAAATTAAAGATCATTTGGAAAAAGAAGGAAATTGTGTCAAATTAAGAAAGCACCTTACCTACTGAGTTAGGTGCACCTATTCCAAATTAATCAGAAAAGGTATGAAGGGACGACATTCTCTGAAGGTTAAAATCTTAATAGGTCCTATTCTATTATGTACTAAATTCAAAATTTGTATAGTTAAGATGTATTATTAAGTTTGAAATTCTATCAAAGTCTTTAGAAGCACTTTACAGGAAACCTGTCAAGTCGGTAAATGAAGGAAATTTGGTTACTCGGTTAAAATAGAAAGGAGAGTAAATTGGTTAAAGGTGAACCGAGTGCATTTAATATTTTTGGCCTAACCCACATAGAGCCCGATAAGGTATTTTGTGTACTTAAAAGTATTTTCACAGTCATTTTCATTCACCAAGTTTTCAAGAGTGTAGAGTAGAGTGAATCAAGGTGATCAAACCTCATTCAAAGCGAATCCAAGGTATTTACATCAAATCTCATCATACTGTTAAGCTAGTTTACCAAACTTATCAAATTGTTATTATCTGTTGATTGTGAAGCGTCTGCTGTTTGTAAACCATCAAACCCTAAGGATAGTTTGCTAGTTTTACCTGAAATCAATAATGGCACCCAAGATCCAAGATCCCATAGTTGTCAAGAATGTAGAGAAGCCCTCACTAAAATACTCTTTGACTCCCAAAGTCGCCTCTGAACCGGATGACAAAACTGCCTTTTCACTCATCCCGGATCGAGTCTTGTTAGTCAAAGATGTGAGATTCTTCACCAAATGCCGTGTTGAAGAACTCGTTCATGATGAGATAAGTGACACATATGATGAGCTATGTACTGATGGTAAAATGGATAGCAAGTATGAGCATATCAAAATCAAGGGATTAACTGAAGCCCTAACCTACCCTCGTGTGTTCAAACCCCAATGGGTTAAGTTTGTTTTGAGCAGAGTTCATGATGATTTCATGTGGCTAGAGGAGAAACCATTCAAAATCACCAAGGAAATCATTCATGTGATCACCGATTATCCTATCTATGATCATGCACAAGCACAAAAGATGATATCACAAAAGGAGTTAATCAGCTTAACTGGAGTAGAATTTGATTACTGAGGACTGAAACTGAACAATGTCACTGATGCAGAACTTAAGTTTGCCATTAGAGTAATTGGTTACTGTTTCTTCCAATCAGCAAGGGAAAACAATGTACCCTATGCAACAGTTGACTTAGCTTATAAAATAGTGAAAAAGGGAATGAAAGTTGATTTATGTGAAGTGTTATTGAAAAACTTGTTTGAGAACCTGAACACAATAAGGAAGCCGAAGAAGAACAAATCAGCAAATACACTGAAGTTTGGTTCACTTCTTGTATGCATGTTTTTCTACTTTGAGAAATTCTTTCCATCAGTCGATAAAGTAGTTTGGGAGCTACACCCACCAATCACCCATCAAATTAATGACTTTATCAAGAAGCTAGGTGATAATTTCAATGATATAATGGATGACTACTTTAGCAAATTTCAAGAGAAGATGCACAATAGGTACCGGATTCCACCCCAGCTGGTAGAGAAATATAAAGATGATATATGCTTTGAGGTAGACACCAATTACTGTTATATGAATGTTGTGGAACCAAGGACTCAATCTTTGCCACCAATGGGTTAGGAGATTGACTTTGACATCACACAATAGAAAATTGATGCATATCTTTCATTACCAAGGCATGCTACCGAACTGAGATATGGAACTTATGAAGAAGTTAAGGAAAAGGTAAAAATGAGCATTGTAGTACCCAAAGCTACAAGAAAGGCTACAAAGATGATTAAGGCTTTATCTAAGAAATTTGGAGAAGACTCTTCCTCTACACCTATCAAAGGCACTCTTGCCATCACTGAAGAGGAATCTAAAGCTAAAGAGGCAGCTATAACACTGAGCATCGAATTGCCTAAGGGTAAAGTGTTAAAAAGAAAGAAACAGGACACTTCAAAGGCCCTACTGACTCCACCTCCAACAAAGAGATCTAATACAAGAGCATCTGGAGCATCACTGAGTAAGAAACAAAAGAGTGTTATTGCTCCTAAGGTAACCAAGACCTACAAGAAATCTACTTGGAGACTCATTCTGGCAAAAGAGTCTAGTGATATAGAATCTGAGGATGCCAACAAATTCCAAATTGTCAAAAGCAAGAAGGTAAATATACATAGTGTTGAAAACTCATGTGCCAATCTAAAAGAATATGGTGGATTTGGAGGATTTAGATATGTCAAGTATGAGACTAGGAATAATGATGAGAAGAGACAAATTGAAGAAGTTGTCATTTGCACACTTCTAAAGTTTCGGCTAGCTCCATTAGAACTAGTAAAGTCACTTCCGAATGAACTGTACTTGCATATTGATAACAGGTGGAAATATGCAATGGACTCAGAGAAATAAATTAGAGAAAGAAGTCTAGTCCATCTATTTCCTGATATGTCTATAGCAGAAATAAAGGAGCATCTGACAACCTACAATTCTAAATTTCTTGTCAAATAGAGAGCATTAAAATTGATGAATGGGCTATATATTGAAGTAGAAAAGGAGACAAAAGCAAAGTGGTAGGAAATCTTCAAAATCAAAGATATCAGTGAACAATCTATAGTTGAAATTGTTGATGTCACCGAACAAGATCTTGATGTCACCGAGCACAGTCTTGACGCTACTGAGCAAGACCCAGCTGACACTATTCAAATTGATGAAGATGTCATGGATGCAGAAGCACCAGAGCAGGAAATGATAGAAGGCACTACATATGAAAAACTTGTATCTAGTGAATCCGTTTTAGAACAAGTTCAGCCTTACCCCCCGATCAAGCAACTTGTCTCCACCAAAGCTCCTCAGGATACAGCACAAGGTACCGAAGGTCACAAGTCTACAGGAGAAGGTACAACTCTAGAACAGACCTCACAAGCACCTTCAAGCACTGAAAATGTTGCAGCTGAGACACCTAGTACCGAGACACCAAAAGACACCACAACAGCTATAGGAACCGACCAGAGTGTTACCTCTACCAAGCAACCTACTGAGGGTCAACAAGCCTCACAAGCTATTGTCTTGGTCCAACCGACCAAAGGTAAAGAGAAGAAGGTTAAAAAGCATAGTTTCAAAGTTGATTTATCTAAACCAATAGTGTTGCCCAATGTGGATATCTCAAAATTAAAGGGGCAAGCACTTATTGATTTTGGTGAACTATGCAAAGCAAAGGCCGAAAAAGAAAAAGAAATGGCCATACAAAAGAAGAATAAAGTACTTAAGAAGGTAAAGACACTGCTGACAGATATGCTACCTTTAGCTACAGTGTCAACCGATGCAGCAATCCACATTCAACTGGATGAACTCCTTAATCAAATAGAAACATCTAGAGTTGATGCATCTGAGTACTTGAGCAAGCTAAAAGACAAAGAGCTTACTGCAAAAATGATAGAAGAAGTACAAAAAGCTCTAGCTATTGGAAAAGTCAAGCTTGTCAAGTTCATTGCTGAGTTGTCCCCTCAACTCAAGCATATTCTTTATTTATTTTAGAAACTTTGCACATTTTCTATATTCATTAAAGATATCAAGAATAAAACTGATGCAATTGAGAAAGAGATCACCGATCTCTCAAATTAGTTGACCACAGAGCCAAATTTAGTTCAGAATTTTTATACCAAGCTTCAACAGCTCATGGCTCAACAATTAGAACTCAGAAATAAAAAACATAAGATCAAGATGGATATAATGACACTCCAGACATTATTCCTTCCTCATCTTTCATCAGTTCAAGAACAGATTAATCGAGCTACACGCCTATCTACTAAATAAGAGGGAAGCACTCTTGATGGCTTAATATCACTATTGGTTGATATTCAAGAACAAAATAATTTAATGGAAAGTGTCAAAGATGCACTCTCAGTCGCTCTCACCGGCGCCCGGAAGAAGTATAAATCTATTTTTGATCAGTTACCGCCCCCGGATGGAAATTAAGTTTTTGATGTTTGTCAAAAAGGGGGAGTGATACAATTTTGGTAATACAGTTTTTATATAGTATTCGGAGTATTGTATATAGGGGGAGTATACCAAGCAGAGTATGCAAAGCAAGCAGAGCACACAAACACAGAACCGAGCATGCAAAATCAGAGTTATGAATAGTATAATGATAAGGGGAGTATATCTGAATATACTATTTCATTGACTATTGTATATATTGTCAAGTATAGTCATTTTGTAAAGTATATAGATTTTTGAGTTATGACTTTGAAAGTAGTTTTTGTCAAACATCTCAACTAATGTCAAAAGGGGGGATAGGTACTACTTATCAAGTTGCCATTAGTTTTTATATTCAAAGCCATACTATATATTCTAGTCGGTTAGCACTATCGAATCATGCAGTCGATACACATAGAGAAGTCGGTATGCACAGTCTAGTCGGTTACAGAAGAAAGCAGTCAAAGAACGTAGTACACACTGAGCTATCTACCGAGTATCCTTTTATAGCTACCGAGCAATAAAGATGACACATCAAGTTGACATACACTGAGTGAAATGTGTTACCAGATACATTGAACCTAGACATGCATATGAAAATGTGTTACAAGATCGAGGCACATCTAACTGTTATTACATTGGAAATTGCACCAGAAGATTGTGTATGATTTTAAGGACAATCTAACCAATGAAATATTTTGTTGAGTTATTCATTTGAGGAATCTTGTTTGTAAGATCAAAGCAATGAATTGGATCACCATTTTAAGAGATCTATTTATATAGCATGAGTGAAGTGCATGCATGTAAGAAGACTGTTACAGAGACATAGAGGTCATCGAGAAGGTTTTCAGAGAATAGTCAAAGAACAGAGTAAACAGAAGGGTTTTTCGAGTTACTATATGGGTTAATGAGGTATGCTATAGGCAAGGTAATCTATTCTGAGCACATAGAATCTGCTATAACATTTCAGATGTAAAGTTGCAGATATTTGTAATGATTTTATTGTAATATTGTGAAATTGAAAGAGAAACCTTTAACAGGGTAAAAGACTCTAATCAAGTCTATAAATTGTAAAGCCTCTAACTAGGTGCAGCATTTAGAATAAATGTTGTAAAATCCTTTAGCAAGGTAGATCTAACAAATCTTGTTACTCCTAACAGGGTAAGCTATCAGAAATAGCTAAATGTAGATATAATCGAGCATTCTTTATTATTGCAGTAGTGAAGTTGTGGGTGCCATCCCAACTGCAGTTTTTCTCTCTAACCAAGAGTTTCTACGTAACCAAAATATATGTGTTATGGAGTGAATCATGTATGATTGTTATCTATTTGTTTTAACTTTATTTTATGTTACTACACTATTCTGTTTATGCATAACAGTAAAGTTATTATTGAAGAAAAGTTTTGGAAAACTGATTCACCCCTCCCCTCTCAGTACATTAGCTTTCCATATTGGGCCTAACATATCAATCCTGAACTCATCGAATGGAACCAATCCAATCCCCCATGCCTTTACCAATTCCAAAACGATGAAGCGATCATTGACTTTTTGGAACTGCGGGATAACATACCAAGCAGCGATCACAAAGCTAGATTCACCAATGAACTTAATAGCATAGCCTACTTTGGGGTGGATGCCAAACCTTTCGACTGTAAAAATATTACAATAAAAGATGGATCTTCCAGTGGAAACCACACTATGGCATTGTTTGATCCCAAAAAAGTAAAAAAGAAAGAGTGTATCCAATAGTGAAAACCTCTCTGAGGTGCCTACATATGAAAGGTTTGACATTCTCCCTTCTAGTGCAAATCAGGAATGATCAATGATCCTTATTAAGGAAATAAAAGAATTCAACTTGGGGACTCCTTAGACTCCTCACCACATATATCTGGCATCTCTTTTAACTTTTGAGGAACAACCTAAGTTTGTAGAATTCTTCCAGAAGCATCAGATCAATTTCTCATGGTCATATGTAGACATACTTGGTCTTGATTCTAATTTAGTCATGCATCACCTCACCGTGGCAGAAGGAGCTAAACCAGTAAAATAGAAGCTTCACAAGATGCACCCCTAGATTGTGGTACTAGTCAAAGAAGAACTTAAGAAACTCTTGGATGTTGTTTTTATTAGACCAATTGATTATGCAGATTGGATATCCAACATTGTGCCTATAGGAAAACCAAATGGGGGCATCCATATTTTTATTGACTTCAAAGATCTAAACAAGGAATTTCCTAAAGATGACTTCCCTCTACTAAACATTGACATGATCATGGACCTAACAGCAGGACATGCCATTCTTTCTCTTATGGATGGATTTTCAGGGTACAACCACATAAAGATCGCACCAGAGGATCAACATAAAACAACCTTCACATGTCCATGGGGAACATACTGTTGGAACGTAATGCCTTTTGGTCTAAGGAATGTAGGGGTAACCTATCAAAGAGCAATGACCACCATCTTTCATGATATGAAGCATACCATAATGGAGGATTATGTTGATGACTTACTGGAAAAATCATTAACAAGAGAAGGTCATCTTGAAATATTAGAGAAAATCTTTGACATACTGGAACAATATCATGTTTGACTCAACCCAAAGAAATGTGTCTATGGAGTAACCTCAGGGAAGCTTCTAGGATACATTGTCTCAAGAAAAGGCATTGAGGTCAACCCAACAAAGGTCAAGGCAATCATAGACATGCCACCTCCAAAGAATATCAGTCAGCTAAGGGCATTACAAGGGTAGCTTCAATCCATCCAAAGATTCATTGCACAACTAGCAGGTAAGTGCCATCCTTTTACACATCTATTACACAAAAACATCTGCTTTCAATGGGATGCCAAATACCAGCAAGCATTCCAGATGCTTAAGGACTATCTCATGAATACACCATTGATGATCCAAGTAGACCTCTATTGCTCTATATTTCAGCAACCAATACAACATTAGGAGTACTACTGGAACAACATAATGCAAAAGGGAAAGAGTTTGATGTATACTATATCTCTCGCACACTGGTCTGCTATGAACTCAATTACACACCTATTGAGAGAGCTTGCCTAGCAGTAATCTTGGTAGCTACTAAACTGAGGCACTACTTGTTAACACATAAAGTACAACTCATTACAAAGATCGATCCACTAAAGTACTTACTCAGCAAAGTAACATTGACAGGTCGGTTGGGCAAATGGGTGATGATTCTAAGTGAATTTGACATTGAGTATGTGGAGTGTAAGGCTATCAAGCGCCAAGTTGTTGCAGATCTATTGACCGATGCACCCCTCATAGGCAATCATCCTCTTATTTCCAATTTTCTAGATGAAGAGATATTCATTATCATAGCAGCACAACCATGGAAACTATACTTTGATGGTTCATATACTAGGCATGGCTTGGGGGCAAGCATTCTGTTTATCACACCTCAAGGTGACAACATCCCAAAGTCTTACAGGCTAACTTTTCCATGTACAAACAACATAGCAGAATATGAGGCCTTGATCACAGGACTCAGACTAGCCGTACAATGGAAACTGAAAGATCTACAAATATATGGTGACTCCCAACTGGTCATTTGACAAGTCACAGACGAATATCATACCAAGGATGATAAACTCATGCCATACAAGCAAATGGTGGACGGTTTAAAAGTATCATTTACGACTGTCACCTTTGAGCGGATACCCAGATATCAGAATCAAGTTGCTAACACCATGGCTAACATTACATCTCTCTTAGATCTTTCATAGATTTCAACACTCTACGAGTTCTTGGTAGAACAGCTTTGGAATCCCACTTATGATATCTCTGAATCCGAGATGATATGTTGCCTTGTTGGTTCTGAATCCCCATGGTACGGTGAGTTACACACCTATCTCTGCAATCATACACTTCCTCCTAAACAATCGAATAACCAACGCAAAACCTTCATTCACCAAACTGCTTGATACACCATCATTGTTGAAACCCTATACCGACGTAGTCTTGATGGTACTCTCCTTCGATGTTTGGAATAAGATGAGACAACAAAGGCCTTGGAAGAAGTACAAGAAGGAATTTGTGGGACTCGCTCAAGTGGTCCTTCCTTAGCAAAGAAGATCGCACTGGATACTATTGGCCATCCATGGAAAAGGACTCCTATTTTGTCAAAAAATGCAAGAAATGCCAAGTTCATGGAGACCCGATACATGCACCAGCAAAAGAATTGCAACCAATCACAATAGCATGGCCCTTTTGTTAATCGGTACTTGACCTTGCGGGTAAAACTCATCCATCCTCATCCAACAGCCACAAATTCATTATTACTGCCACCAAATACTTCACAAAGTGGATTGAAGTTGTTCCACTTACCCAAGTCACCGGCAAGCAGATTGCCTCATTCATCCTTAATTACATCATCTGCCAGCATGGTGTACCCATGTCCATCATCACAGATAACGAGCTTCCTTTCAAAAATTAGGACGTTCGTGAGCTTTGTGAGAAGTTTCACATCCAACACCACTTTTCCACTCCCTATTACCCACAAGGAAATGGTCAGGCCGAAGCATCGAACAAGAACATATTAAGAATCCTCAAGAAGACATTCAATGATGCCAGCCGTGATTGGCACGTTCAATTAAATCTAGCACTATCGGCATATCGAACTAGCATTCGAACCCCTACAGGCACAACTCCCTACTCACTAGTCTATGGCGCAGAAGCCATCCTTCCTATTGAGGTCAAGATACCATCTCTACAAGTTTCCTTGCATAATCTGATAGATGATGAAGCATATCGGGTCTCTCATCTTCACGACTTAGAACTACTTGATGAACAACAACAAGCTACATACAACCATCTCAAAGCCTATCAGCAGTGCATGAGAAGAAGCTATAATCACCAAGTTAAACCTCATACATTTGAGGTAGGAGATCTTGTTCTTAGAGAGAATCCTTGTAACCAACCAAACAAAGAACATCAGGGAAAGTTTGAATCAAACTAGTTGGGTCCATATGTTATCACTGCTGTATTTGGGTCTGGGACATATCAGTTGGCTACTTCAGAAGGACAACTGCTAGCAGATCCGATCAACAACATGCACCTCAAATGGTTCCATACATAAGATGTATAGAGCATCAGGCTCCCATACATAGAAGCAATAACACCAAAAGATAAATGTCTTGAAGAAAATACAAAAAAATCAAAATAGCAAAGAAAAATCATGCATCCAAATGGTGAACAACCACTCTGGTGGCACCTTGGGTAAGTACGATGGTGAAAACTTGGCAAACAGGAACCACTTATAAAGGCTTTGGCTCCATTGTCTTTTTAGACTTGTTGCAATCACATTCATTGCATCCATTCATCCATCAGTCAAACCATGGTTTGTTATTGATCTACAATCAAGGATAGTACTTCATGCATCTTGCATCTCGCTTTTTCATAGTCATGTCTAAACTGGGGGCAATGCCCTTAACCTATTGATGGAAGTGGATTCTACATTACTGGTGTTTTATTGAGTTCTTCATTCAAAACTATCTCACAAATTGTCTCACAAAATCCAAAAACATTCAAAACCGTCTCACAAAATTCAAAAACATTCACAAACTGTCTCACAAAATCCAAAAACATTCAAAACTATCTCACAAAATTCAAAAACATTCACAAACTATCTCACAAAATCCAAAAACATTCAAAACTATCTCACAAAATCCAAAAACATTCAAAACAACTCACAAAATCCAAAAACATCATAAAACATTAAAAAAAAAAAAAAAAAAAAATCAAAAATATCGCAATGCATAAAAATCCTTTGTACATACGCATCAAAGCAGATATCAAACAAATATTTTGAGCTACTCAAACGATGATCACTTATCAAATCAATCAAACAATAAAACATCGACACACAACTGTCTTAACAAGGATGCATCTTTCCTTACCAAAACAAAGACATGATAACATTTTCTTTGACAAGAAAATTTTGTTTCAGCTATCAAGTACTTGGTCAATTTGATAAAGTTATTTAATTCATATTAGGTTCCTACACTACTCTGGGATATCAACAAGTGGTTAGAGTAGCCGGGATGGTTCCTACGTATTGTTTGTTTATCTTCTGCGAATTATTCCAATGAAGTTCTGGGGCATGTACTAATGGTGTCTACGTGGGAAGTTCACTAAGCTACATGATCTTATGAAAAATCTAGTCATAGATCATTATGGCTTACTGACTACAGTGTGTACCTCGACCATATGAGCATGAACCATTATGGAGGGTCCATATTCTTTATCTATGCTGCTTGCTTACAGGTCAATGCTCCAAACTTGGTTCCTACTACCTCGTCCAAGATTGATACTACCATGCTCAATGATAAAAAATAAAGCACTATGGATTGTCATTCCATCTCATCTGTATATATTGCATTCTGTTGCATTCCATCCATCCATAAATTCATATAGCTGCATATCATTCATACATAGTAATGACAATGGATGCATACTCTATTTTCCTCTTCTTCCATATGAATGAGTCATAGGTCCTCCATTTCTTGTATCTAACATCGAACCCCCCCCCCCCCACCCTCCCGATTTCAATAATCAGCATCACATACCCTACACCGTGCCCCATCAATCCAATCAAGCCACATTCATCACCATCCACCTCTAACAGTGGGGACTGCATTTCCCATCCTCAGTCATCCTCTCAGTCAAGCTAGTTACTTTGTCTACACAGGCACATTGACTCACACACACCTAGACTATCAATAGATACTTTGATCAAGTATCTTTGGGTCTCAATAGGTAATCGATTATGGCACACCTAGACTACATCAGGCATTTCTCATAATGACCTAATCTCAACGGGGCTGCTATAATTCACCACAACCATCCATCACAATGCAAACACTATCAATTGATCAACCAATCAAACACAATCATAATGAACAATTACATCAATTGTCTACATCTCAATGAGTATTTTGCTTCATATACCTTGACTTCATCGGACAATTACATCAATTGTCTAAGTCACCAACAGGTCACTTTGATTCACTTACTCAGACTTTATCTTGTCCAAGCAAACAACTGACATCAACTATCATGCTTTGACTCGACTAGGGAAATTAAACCAATTGCACCAAATTGTCCAACCATTTTAATCAATTGTATAGTATCAATCAAAAGCACACACCACATTTGCACCATATCTCTTGCATGACCTAAGGGTACTCACTGGCTTGATGTTTCTCTGTTTTAACTCAAATTTCTTCCATTCTTTCACCGTTATTGCTAAAATCCTTCTCTTCTACCTCCCCACCCATTCTCATTCTTTTTTGAGAGATCACCCGATTTTTCAAAAAAAATTGGCCCATCTCTCGAGGGGGCATACCACCCATTAAATTAACATTTATGGGGCATATTTCTTTTCGCCTATTTTTCTTTATTTGAAATGACGCGATAAACCACACCATCTCAAAGAGGGGCAAATGTAGTCACATAAATCTATCCATTTAATTAAATGAATATTTACTATTTATTTGATTAATAAACCTAGTAGCCAAGAGTTAATTAAATTAACATTTAATTAATTCATCAACTCTTCTCCTATTAATTAAATAAATTATTCAATTTATTTTACTTAATTCATTAAACCAAATTCACAATCAATTAACTGAATAAATCTTATTTATTTAATTTAATCCCCTTTCCTCTTTTAAATAAAAAATAAAACATTTACTTAAATCATTAAATCCCCCCCACTTGCATTCTCCTACAAATGCAAGTTGCAAGCACAAGTTGAAATAAATTAATGTTATTTTAATTTAAATCCTATTTTCCCTCACCCACCAAACCCACTTCCAATCATAAATACCCTTCTAGACCCTTCTAACCACTTTCTAATCATTCCTAATTATCCTAATCCATCCCCTAAATATTGTCACATTCCTAAGCAACTTGGAGTCACTTCTCAAAGACTCCAAAGTCTTTTAAAAGCATTTAATGCTTTATGTGTTCAACAAGCTAACCCGTAAAGTATTCCAAACCACTAATGGCTCTTACATGACCATTAATGGCTCTTACATAACCATTTATGGTTAAATCCACTTGCTCCCATGGTTAGAAACTTTACCTCTAACTCAACCCTCGTTTAGCCCATGGGTCTCTTCTAGCATTTATTGCTTTGACCATGGTTATCCTCACTAACTCTTTCACAAGAATTTATCCATTGGATAAAGACATTATTTATTGGATAATGGCTTTATTCTTTCAACTCAACATTAACCTTACCTCCCAAGTTAACCCTCAAGTCATCTCAAGCATTTAATGCTTATTCTCTCTCCTCTCAACCCATCTCTTGTTGAAATTTGTCATCTAGGGATTGGGTTGAAAGCCCTCACATGGATCTTAAGCCCTTCAATCCAGACCCTTTTTGAGATTACTCAATCTCAACCCTCCATTGTTCCATTTTACCTATAAATAGAGCTCATTTCTTCATAATCTAGATCCTTAAAACTTGTATGCATCTAACTTATAGTGAATTTTAGAGAGCATTTAGCATAAGCATTTCACATTGTCATTTTGTGCTAAAATTAATCTTAGTTAATTACATAATATCTCATAGTTAGTTTGTTTTACACTTGCATTTGCATAGTTTAAAGCATTTACAATCTTGAACCTCCATAAGACATCCAGAATAGTGCAAAAAGCTATTGAAAGCTACACTCATTTGGGAACTTGGAAAGGAGAGGAACAAGGGAGGAGAAGCTACAAGCATGTTAGAAGGCATTTGGAGATGCCTTGTTGCATTTGTTTTCTTTGTTAAATGTTCTATTTTTCTTTTAGTGTCTCTCTTGATATGCTTTCTTAGGATAGTGTTTGATCTTTGATTTTCTAACACTAACACTTGTTTCTTCCTCTTTGTTGGTGTTTGTTATCCTAACCATCCTTTTTGTAGAGCATCATATACTACAAATAGAATTTATTATTGTTGAACCAATTTTTTAAAACCTTACATCACTTGAACCCATTACAAAAAATTTATATGCTAGATCTAGTTGGTTTCATAATGAGAATATATCCTTTCAAGGAAATATTTATAGACCAAAATTTTCCTACTAGGCTTTAGATGAAAAGTACACAACAAATTGCATATAAGGAAATGCAATCTCATGCCATTAACATGAAAGCATCTAGTTTTGTGTGAAAAATCGTAAGTCCAAGGTAAGAAGAAATTGTAGGTATAAAGAAAATATCCATATCAAATCTTTGAGAAGAGGTGCTCCAAATATAAGAATAAAACTCTATAGCTCTATGTAGGCAAGTCTACATTCAATAAACACTGAAGTATAAACCAAGGTATTTTCTTTGTGAATTTAAGGACACAAAGATATGTATTGCTTTCACAAATACCTTGTCATGTATTAGAATCTAACATGTTGGTTTCTTTGATATACCTAGACATAATCCTCACATCGATGAATGGGATTGTTGTTGTAGAAGTAATTGCAAAATAGTGATGTTAGCATCTTGGATGAGTAGTTCTTCATAAGGTTGGTAAATGGCCTCTGAGTAATTTTTCTTATTATAGTTAAATATTATAGGAATATCATTTACATTATAATCTTTGGTGTTTCCATTGTTCTATAAATGGGTTTTAGAAATTGTGATTGCCCTAGTAGACATGTATGCGAAACATGAAAGCATACACAAGGCACATGAGCTACTTGACAAAATGCTTTCTCTTCTTTGATAGGAATGGTTATAGAAGCCCGCAAAGAAAAAAAACCCAAATAATTAAATACAACAATGAATCTCTAAAGCATAAGAATTTTTTTTATCTAGATACCTCTATTGCATAGACTATCATTAGGGAGAATGACAAAGATATGGCAAAGAAGATTTTTTACAAGAGGTTGTTGGCATATGCACACTCCAATGAGACATTGTATGTGATTGAAGGTTTTTTCATTGATGGCAACCTTACAATCCTATGGCACTGGCAAGGAATTACACCAGCAAGGCATTACACTGGCAAGATAGTTCACCGACATCAACAGATCACACTCTACACCAACATACTGACACAGAGGCTGACAGGATTTATTGTTATATTATATTTTGTTTATTATTGTAAAAACCTTGTAAGCCGACTTGGCAAATTGTAAAATGACTCTTATATAAAAAGAGATCATTGTAGACATTAAGTAAGTGAAGTAAACGAAAAAGGAAGATATTAGGCAAACCTATTATGTGAAATATAGGTTAAAGGTTTTATGTAAAGAACAAAACAGAAACCGGTACTAGATCATGCATTATAGATGCTATTGTAAAGCAGTACAAGATATTAGATTTGTATAATCCACATTGTAAGTCAGTGAGACTTCCCATTGAGCAATGAGCTCTAGGCAATTGGCCTTCCTGCATGTGCAGGCCCCCTTTTGTAAGTAATATTCTCTTATTGGCCAGTAAGTAGATATTGTGGGTCACAAATCCCACCAAGTTTTTTTCCACACCGGGTTTCCTCATTAAATCCTTGTGTCATGGTGTGTTTTTCATGTGGATGTTTTTAATTCTGTTTATTACATTATTTCTTGCATACCGGTACATTGTTATAATATGTTCTACATGTTTTAAGTTGAGAAATTCTAATTACCGGTTAGATACTGATTCACCCCCCCCTCTCAGTATCTGTGAGATTCCTAACAATTGGTATCAAAGCTTGGTCCTCTATTTTCAAAAGCCTAACAGCTTGAGGGAGATCTTGACACCGGTAGATATGGAAAATCTAATGAAGCAACTTGATGTAGCTCTCTCGGACTATGATATAGAAAAATTGAAAAATATCAAACTAGAAGATGATCTAAAAGTAGCTCAGGATATCATTCAGGCACTTCAAGAGAATCTTACTATTGCAAGAAATAAGAGAAGAGAACTTTGTGAAAAGATGCAAAATGAGAATGATGAAAATGAATCACTTAATGATATGTTAAGTAAGCTGAAACTGGAGAACATAACTACAAAGAATGAGATGCAAGATATGACTATGAGATTTTGTAAAGAGATTGAAGATAGGAAGAAGAATGAAGAAGAATTGACTAGAAGACTAAGTGATGTAGCAAATGAGAACACAAGAGTTAGCTATGAAAATGATTTATTAAAGACAGATCTGATGCACACTCAGAATGACTCCAATGAACTGATGAGATAGAAAGAAGTCTTAGGAAGAGAACTAGAAACTGCAAATCAACATAAAAAAAAATTCAAGAAAAGCTCAGAGGAACTTGGTAACTTACTAAAGAATCAAAAACCTAAAGGTGACACTTCTGGAATTGACTTTGAAGTTGGTGAAAGCTCTGGTACTACAAACACATGGGATCATAGCAAACCGGTAAGGCAACCTAATGCTTATAAATTCAATGGAAAATGCTTTAACTGTAATAAGTATGGTTATAGAGAAAATGAATGTAGATCTAGAAATTATCAGAATATCAACACTCCCACCGGTCAATGTTCAAAATGCAACAAAGTTGGTCACAATTCTAAAAATTGCAGAATGAATGTAAGATGTTATGTTTTTGGAATATTTGGACATTTGTCTAATTAATGCAGAACACAAACTAGCATAGGTTATGGGAAAGCTATTCAGAAGAATAATGTGACTTGTTTTGCATGTAACAAGATTGGACATATTGCAAAATTTTGTAGAAGTAAAGGATCACCTACAGACAACAAAAGTTCTAGCTTGAAAGGTAAAGAAAAAGTTGAAGAGGTTAAGCAAGAATTATCAAAACAATGGATTAGAAAAGATGATCTAAATGTTGGGAATACTCCTCCACCATTGAACCAATCAATGCTTCATCGGCAGGATAGAGTGATGCTCCACCGGTAGGAAGTTCTTCATCAAATTGAAGAAAGTTTCCTTGAGGGTTTGGCAATCTAATGACACATGTGCTATTATTCCCTCGGTTAGAGATGAGAAGTTGGAAATTACTTCATTACCAGCAGACAATGTTAAGTGAATACTTAACCGGCATGCATTTAATGTGGTAGATGGAAAATTAACACTATAAATTTGTGGTTTTGGCTCCATTTCATTTCACCGTGATTTAAAACATTCATAGAGCACGAAATTTGCAGAGCTAAGGAAATTCAAGCAAAGAGGCGAAGCACTTCAAGCAATCAATCCATCCAAGATAGAAAAAGGTATTTATCATCATGGCATCCACCTCTGCAGTTGAATATATAGCAAACCCTACTATAGTCGAGGTCATAAAACGCCCTAGGCCCCGTATTTCAACTAGTTCCCGAAGTAGCAAAGAAAGATGACAATATAGGCGCTTTCTCACAAATACCAAAAGGAGTTGTTTATGCTGAAGACCCAAGAATTTACATTCACTGCAACATAGAGGAATTGGGAGATGAAGAGATCAAAACTATGTATAAAACTATCATATGTGATAATTCCGAAAATGTGAAACCGAAACATAAAATCATTGAAACCCTAGGATTTACTGAAATCCTCTGCATTCCTAAATTTCCCAAGGATGTGATTAGGATTGTCTTAAGCAGGGTACATGGTGAATTTTTCTGGTTAGATACAATTCACAAAATCACCAAGGAAGTTGTGAAAGTTGTCACAGGGTTACCGACCACCAGTAAAAGGCCAGACAAAACTAAGAAGGTCTCCAATGACCTAGTTACTAAGCTAACTAGTGTTACATCTGATAAAAGGTCCCTAAGAGTCAATGATGTAATCGACATCAATGTAAGGTTTATCAGCATGATATTAGGGTATAAGGCAACTCATGCAAATAGACTCAATTCAGTTTCAAGTTTATGCATTAAAAGTGCTTATAACATGATCACAGATAATGTAAAGATTGATATATGTGAGTGGCTGAAGGATGAGTTAATTGACAACCTAGGCAAGATTAAGAAGGATAAGAAAGGAACTTTTAGGTTTGGAAATCTGCTAGTATGTTTGATGCTGCATATAACCAAACAAGTTCCCAATATAGGCTACAAAGAACTTGGATTTGATATACCGGTAGGTAAACAGCTAACAGAACTATTCAACAATATGGGAGAAGACAAGGAAAACAATATCCATGATTTCTTTCAAGCACTTAAGGCCAAAATGAAGAAGAGAATCAGATTATCACAGAATATTGTTGACAAATATAAGGATGAAATATGTTTTGTAATAAAAAAGGATGAAATCTGGATAGAAGCAGTCATCCCAAGAACAATCTGGGTAACAAAGATGGGCTATGAGACAGATGATCATATAATTGAGACTTATGCTAAAGCACTTCTGGAAGCACCAAATGAACCAAAGGAAGAACTATTTTGTAGTGTTGAGGCTATAGAAAAACAAATACAATCTAAGAAGAGAGTGAAAAAGGTTGAGGCAGTTGCGAGAAGAGGCTCTAGACAGGCAAAGGCTATTAAAGTTTAGATGTGTTAAAACAAACCGGTATCATTGAGGATGAGCTAGGAACTCTACAGCCTGAGACTCATCTATCACCGGTAAGCACTTCTTCGAAGAGTGACATCCCTGTAGCTTTCAAAAGAGTTGTAAGGAAAAGAGATCCCTCACCGACAACCACACCCTCACCTAGGAGAACAAGACAGAAACAAGAAGTAGTGAGATCACCAGTTAAGAAGACTACACCAAGGAAGAAACTGACACCTAAGAAGAAGAAGAGAACAAAACAAAACCTAGCTCCTCTTGACATACTATTGAATGAAATTATAGAGGAAGGGAAACTGAAGAATATAGAGAAATTGTATGACACTCTGACTGCAGATGAAAAAGAACAAGTAGAAAACAGTGTTATATTGCATATGGACATGTATAAGAAATTTTTGATGGAAGTTGTAGATGAAGTACCAGATGAACTGTTCAAAAGACTGGAAGCAAGGAGACAAGCACTAATAGAACTTGACAAGAAAATCAAGATAGAAAAGCTACTTGTTGTGTACCCAGTGAACTCACCTAAAGAAATTGATGATTTGATTGTTGAAGCCAATCGGTCAGTATTCTCTACTGCACATTGGCACATTGCATTAATGGTTGGAAGAGTCAATGAGGTGATTGAAGAAACATAAAATGGATGGGATATATTCCTAGTTGAAAAAGAAAAACAAGTAGAATACAGGAACCCCAAACCAATAAAGGTATATCAGAAAGAAAGAGACAAAGGAAAAGGAAAGGTTGGTGGACCTCCGAGTATTGAAGTAAAAGACAACTTACCCCCACCTTCTTTTACATCACCAGTAACAGCAACTACAGAAGATCAACCGACAGTTGAAAGTATGGATGTAGAGGATGTCAATCCTAATCCTGAAGTCTTATACACAGTAGATGTTGATACACAAAAGATCAACATTGTGGTAGACAAAGATACAACTGGTAAGACTAAAATGGCTAGTGAGCCACCGGTAGCTGAGCAAACTGTTAAAACATAAGAGAAACCGACAGATGACAAAGAACAACAGGTAGAAGCTCAGACTGAGACAGTACAATAAGAAGAGAAACAACAACAGGAATAGGTTCATGAGGAAACAGTGCCACTGGCAACTAGAGAAGTACACAAACCATTGCTTAAAGAAATGCAAACACAAACAGACCTACCAGAGGTCACAACAAGCTTGGTTACTTCTTCCATCGGTGGAATTTAGAATGTTGGTTCCTCCTCAGCAGGCCACAAACCAACAAATGTAACTAAAGTACTTTTGGATTCAATCAAAAGGATAACTGATTGTAGCTCACAGGCTTACAAAGCTATAGATGACACAATCCCAATTTTGAAGGTAATTGCTCCTAACTGTAATATAGACAATAAAGATTCTTTAGGACAACTTGATACTTTGTGTAAATATATCATAGAGAACATTGAGAAAATAAAGGAAGAGACATTGAAGGACAAAGTAGAAATTGAAAAGCAAAAATTCTTTGAAGATCAGATAAAGAAGTGTACTAGGAAATTTGACACACTTCTACCGGAACTGTGTAACTTATTAAAGGAATACAAAACTCTGTACAAAGACACCTACAAAACAAACTTTTTGACAGTAGACATAGATAAGAAAATAAGCAAGGTATAAGATGAAATCAATAAACTTGCTGATAATTTTGTTAACTCACCTGATACATTATCAGTTTTTGAGCAAAGGATAACAAATTTTGAGGAAAAGTTACTTAAATTAGAAAGAGAAAAGGAGAGAATAGTGAATAAGGCAAAGCATCTGAGATTAAAACTGAGTCCAAGATTGGACTATCTAGCATCATTGCGGAAGGAAATATCTGAGGCACTGATACAGGGATAGAAAACATCAGAAGAGCATATGCAGCACCTCACCAGTATAGTTAAAAGAAAAGAGATAGCAATAAGGGATAGTAAAAATTTTATGGAGATTATAAACTTGATTTTGGCGGATCTATTTCAAGTTGTAACTACCCAGTTACAAGGTTGAAACTACAAACTCTACTGACATCTTGACAACCTTTGTCATTGATGCCAAAGGGGGAGTAGTGGTATGAGAAAATTCAATATCACAGGAATCATATGCTTAGGGGGAGCACAAATTTTTGGTAACATTTTTGGACTTCACATTTTTGGATACACTTTTGAAATTTCTCATGAGTGTTGCCATCAATGCCAAAGGGGGAGATTGTTGGCATATGCACACTCCAATGAGACATTTATATGTGATTGAAGGTTTTGTCATTGATGACAACCTTACAATCCTATGGTACCAGCAAGGCATTACACCAGGAAGATAGTTCATCGGCATCAACAGATCACACTCTACACCAGCATACCGGCACAGAGGCTGATAGGATTTTTTGTTATATTATATTTTGTTTATTACTGTAAAAACCTTGTAAGCCGACTTGGCAAATTGTAAAATGACTCTTATATATAAAAGAGATCATTGTAGACATTAAGTAAGTGAATTAAGAGAAAAAGGAAGATATTAAGCAGACCTATTATGCGAAATATAGGTTAAAGATTTTATGTAAAGAACAAAATAGAAACTAGTACTGGATCAGGCATTATAGATACTATTGTAATGCAGTACAAGATATTGGATTTGTATAATCCACATTGTAAGTCAGTGAGACTTCCCATTGAGCAGTGAGCTCTAGGCAATTGGTCTTCCTGCATGTGCAGGCCCCCTTTTGTAAGTAATATTCTCTTATTGGCCAGTAAGTGGATATTGTGGGTCACAAATCCCACTAAGGTTTTTCCCACACCAATTTTCCTCATTAAATCCTTGTGTCATGGTGTGTTTTTCATGTGGACATTTTTAATTATGTTTATTACATTATTTCTTACATATCGGTACACTGTTATAATATGTTCTGCATGTTTTAAGTTGAGAAATTCTAATTATTGGTTAGATACTGATTCCCCCCCCCCCCCCACTCTCAGTATCTATGAGATTCCTAACAAAGGCTCTATATCTACATCTACCTCTAGAAAAAGTAACAATTATTAAAATAAAAACTAGAAAATATTTGAACTACTAGAATAAAGAGCCTTAAAATACACTTTGAACTTAAATCTAGTTTCTAACCTTTTGAACATTTCTCTAAACAAAAACTTTATATTGACCTATTTTTCATAAATATCATCTACAACCTCAATATCCTATCTCTAATAGTTTTGCATTGCACAACTTTGTATTTTGTCTCTCAGCATGTAGAATCAATTGATACTTTTAGATAAAAACATAAATATAAACAAGTTTTAGGTGGTAAATGCTTTAGTGCATCAAGCATTAGATATTTTTTTTATTGGTAAACGGAAATGCCAGAGGATTATATTACAATTAATAACATTTACATGGTGTAGAGTAGATTTTATAAATCAAAACTTGGGCTTGCAACCCCAATTGATCAGATTCTTCCATTAAAGAAGAATCACTAAGTTTAGCAAAGTTGAAAAAATGGCTAACTTCTAGCCTCCAAAGTCTAAAACATATATCAAAAAAGAAAAAACTATAGAGTCAAAACATTTCTACAAACTTAATTACAGATAATAAGATTGAAAGCAAAAATCATATCTGCACTACTTGGAATTCATTCATCCCTAGGCTGAATCTTCAACCCGAGCATGACCCCTGTTTTACATTAAAAGACACCCTCAACCATGACCCCTTAAGCTTGTAGTTCTACAACCATCAGTTGCTCTCCCATTATGTTCTAACTTTGGAGGAATAAGTTCATTCAAGTGGGCAAAATTAAGAATTTTTTCCTCCTTTTCTACATTATTCAATTCATCCCCCAATAACATCCATTCTAAAAATATGATCATCATTCCCATGAATACCCTATGATGCCTTAAATAAGGACCCTTTAAATCCAATACAAAGCGAAAATAGTTGATGGTCTCACTCAGAACCGAGAATAAAATCAGGTCTCCCGGGCGGGACAGTCTAATGTCAATAATGGCTCAGTTAAGAATGGTAGCCAATCCCACCAGAACGTTTTGGTCGAATAATTGTGTGATTAACGCCAGCACCTTTTCTTTTGAGACCTGGATATCTAGGAAAGAAGAAACAAATCTTGAATAGATATTAGAGTTATCCCACAGATACTTTGTCTTTCTTAGGTGTCCATAGCCAAGAATGAGCTTGACTGCCAAAATTACTGAAGACTCTGAAATGCGGAGAAGCCTTTTGAGCCTTAAATCCGTAATCTCACAAAAGGAGTCTTGACGATGATTGTGGGAAAGAGATATGGGGGTATCAGCCCCAAAACAATAAATTGGATCAATGTGCCTTCTTATGATGAAGCCGAAAGGAGCTTCCACCAACCTTAAACAGACCCAAAAGGAAAAATTCTCTGCAATTTAATCATAGAAACCTTCAACCTTCGAAGTCGACAGAATGATAGGGCAAAGACAAGACTTAGCTTTTTATTTCTTTAAAAAAACCTCCCAATATTCTCGCACATTCCAAAGCTCATAAATGTGAAATGCCTGGAGTTGATGAGCCCAGAAAGAAGGTGGTGAAAAATTAATCTTCCAACACTTAGGCAATGATTAACCAATCCTTAGAGCGATGCCAACACGACAGCACTAGCCTCCACCAGCGATTATGATGTACTTTCCCCCTTTTCTTGAATATTTATCAGATTCGCTAGCCTCATCAAACCTTTATAATCCTCGCCTTTGGAGCACATAGATAAAATTAATTATTTATCAACATCCACTCCATGATCAAAAAGCAACTCGGATTGGAAGTGACATGACTTAGAACTACGAGGCATCCAACTCAGCTGCCACAGTGTTGATCGCAATTATCTAGTCCTATTCAGTAGATGCGAGGAGAAAGGGCCCACAAAAATCAAAATAGTGTTTTCTTTGCATACCTTAGTTGGCAGGAAAGACCTTATTTAAAAGAGAAGACCGTTGAAAATTAAATAGAACTCTTCATTTGAATTCAATAAGATTGCCTAGCTAAAAAGAAGCCCATGAACCTCAACGAATACTTTAGAATTTAAATTGGCCTATGTCCAACTACAGTCTTCCCTACTCCTCGGGGAAAAATGATTAAAAGTTGAGATCAGATGACCACCAAATCATAGAAGTTCTAGCCAAAGCCAACTTAGAAAGAGCATTAGCATCCATATTTTCTTCTCTATATATATGTGGTTGCAGGTGTAGTTATCAAAGGTGGACATCAGCATTAGAATTTTGTCCAGAAATTCTTGCAACTTCCAATTAAAATAATGAGACGTTTTAATTGCATTTATAACAATGGCAGAGTCCCCTTCAATATCTAAGTTCCTGATGTGTCAATTGGAACACTCAGAAAGACCAAGCAGGAGGTCCTTAAATTCTGCTACATTTTTTGTGTCTAGAGGAATAGGCACAACCATCTTTCCCATAACTATTCCCCTATAATCTCTTACTACACATCCAACTCCAAAGGCTCCTAGATTTCCTTTAGAAGCCTTGACAAAGTTCAATTTGAGCCAACCCAATCGAAGATGAAACCATGCTACACTTCCTCTATCACCTGTCTTCTTGCCTAAGAAAGGGGGAATTTTGATTCCATTCCATGTAAACCTCATTCTACCATCCCATGAGGTGAAATCCTTGTCTAAGTTGAGAGAAAGAGCAAGTCTACTGTTAATGTTCTCAATAATGGCTGCTTCCAAAGAAGATAAAACTGACTCAACACTTATAGCTTTGCCATCAAATAATCTCCTATTTTGCTCCTTCCAAACCTAACATACTAGAGAAGAGGGAGCAATTTCCCATAGAGAGCTTAAAATGCCATCTCTCGGCCTAATTGGAAAACTTATGAAGATGGAAACAATGTCATTTGGGAGGGCAGTTATCCAGCCAAGTTTAACACATAACCACCTCAAACACTTTGCAGAAAAAGGACAATTTAGAAGGAGATGGTCTACAGATTCCTCCTAAGATTTACAAAGAGAACACCTTGAAAGGCCCTCAAAGCCCAATTTCCTGAATCTCTCTGCCATAAGGATCTTTTTCTTAACTGCCAGCCATGCAAAAATGCCACCCTTAGGGATAATTCTACTATTTCGCAAAAGCTTTTGGGGCATTCATTGATCCTCTGAGTCCATCTGGTTAGCAAGGACATTATATCCTACCTTAGTAGAATATTGGCCTGATTTTGCAGGGGATCAAATCAAAGAATCAGTTCCATATCTGAAGACCAATTTCCTATCCTTGATTGAGCCTGAAAGTTTATTTAACTTATTTAAGGGAAGAGGGAGACCTTCCAATTTTTTCCAACTCCAACCTATGAAGGGATTATCCCTTGAAAATTCAACATAATCCTTGATATGCAACCCCAAGTGATGTCTTAACCATTCCCTTATTGTTGGAATGGAAATTAAACTATCTATACTCGAGAATCCACCCCAATAATCCTCCCAAAAAAGATAAGAGGAACCATCACAAACATCCCAAGAAACATAATTTTCTATTAGATGTCTACATTTGAGGATAAAATTCTAGGTCCAAGACACTTTTGGATGACTAGAAGCTCTTGGAAAGTTTATAGGGTCTCCTGTAGCTACATATTTGGTAAGAATCATTTCTACCCATCTCGCACTTGGATCAATAAGCATCTTCTCGACTAATTTACCATCCAAGGCCTTATTCTGAATCTGGAGATTATGTACTCCCAAACCCCTTGAACATTTGGGTTTGTAAATTTTATCCCAAGCAATCAGAGGAATTTTATGCCTTTCATCCATGTTTTTCCAAAAGAAGTTTCTCATCTTCTGAATGATGAAGGAATTCATACCCGCAGAAAGGGATAGTAGGGACATAAGATAGATGGGGAGAGCAAAGATAACTACTTGAAGCATGATCAATCTGCTCACCCAGGAAAGCCACTTCCCTTTCCATGAATTAGCTTTCATATCCAGTTTTAGCTTAAGAGGATCCCATAGTTTTAGATAAGTGCAAGGGAGAGATCCCTTTCTGAAATTAAAAGTTTTTAAAATCCTATTTTCCACAAATTCTAGAGTGGAGAAGAAATATATTTATGATTTTTCCTTATTAATAACCTGACCTGAAGCCTTACCGTAAGACACCAAAAGCTCTTGAAACTGGGCTGCTTCTTTAGATCTTGTTGTACCAAGAAGAAGGTTGTCATAAACAAATTGGTAATGCATGGCAACAAAGTTTGTAGTTATCTTGATTCCTTCCAGATTCTTGCTAGCATGCCTTGACTTTATAGTTCTTCCAAATGCTTCAGCCATAATAGTAAAGAGAAAAGGGGAAATTGGATCCCCTTGACGAATACCCTTTGAGGATGAGAAAAAAACTTCTAGTTTACCATTGACAAGAATAGAGAATCTTGGTGTGGACATGCATTCATAGATCCAATTAATCCATTGCCTACTGAATCCAAAAGCCTGCATAATTTTACACAAAAAACACCAGTCCACATTGTCATATGCCTTGGAAATATCCAATTTCACTATCATACCTGGCCTTTTTGTGTTTTGAAGTGTATGAATTGCCTCCTCAGCCACAATAACCCCATCCAAAATTGAATGGCCAGGGACAAAGCCCGTCTGCTCCTCTGAAATGATGAAATTCATTAGAGGTTTCAGCCTATTCGTTATCACCTTAGAAAGGATTTTTCAAATGGAATTGCAAAGGGATATTTTATTGAATTCCTCTAATCTGGAAGCTTTTTCTTTCTTTGGAATAAGAACTATAAAGGTATTGTTAATCTCCTTTAAGAGGTTACCCGATTTCCTTACAAATTCTAATGCCTCCACTAAATCCAGTCCGAGGATCTCCCAACATTTTTTGAAGAATCATGTTGGGAATCCATCTAGGCCAAGAGCTTTGTTGGAGGGGAGCTAATTTAGAGATATACTCACTTATTCCAAGGAAAATCTTTGGTTGAGTTTTCTATTTTGATCCTCCGAGATCACTTTAGGGATAAACGATAACAACTTCCTTTGCTCTAATAGATATGAAACTTCTTCATTATTAAGTAGCTTGGAAAAAAACCTGACAATCTCATTTCTAATAACAATTAGATCATCAATGGAACCTTTACCTTGGATATCCAGCCTTGAAATTGTGTTTATGCCTCTACGGATCCGAGTGATATTATGAAAGAATTTTATATTCCTATTGCCAGCCTAAAACCAATTTTCTCTGGATTTTTGTTTCTAGAAAATTTCCTCTTTAGATAAAATGCCCTCATATTCAACCAAAAAATGCTTTTCTTCTAGAAAAAGGACTTAAGACATACCCTCCTTAATAACTTTGTCATTCAAATCGTCCAACTGGTCTTCAAGCTTCTTTTTAATAGAAAATATATTCTTAAAATGCAATGCATTACATTCTAACAACTATCTTTTAACATATTTTAGCTTGGACACAAAACCAAAGAGCTTGGAGCCTTCAAATCTTACTTCATTCCATCATTAGCCGATAAGAGTTAGGAATATGACATCCTTCATACACATATTTTCAAATCTGAAAGGCAGTTTTGAAAGACTTTGGAGCACCCTGTAGAGAGAGAAGGAGAGGAAAATGATCCAAACTTGAACAAGGAAGGAGAGAACAGTCAAGGGAGAAAGGGAAGGAGGAAAGATCCCCCAATGAAAAAAATCTGTCCATTTTTTTTGCTATGTTACTAAAGCCTCATCTTCTATGTTCCAAGTGAAAACATTATCACCAGATTCTATCTCAAAGAGGCCATTTCTATCAATCCAAATATTAAAGCCATGTTGAGATCTACCAAGTCTAATGATACCACCCCTTTTATCCATAGATATCCTGATAGCATTAAAGTCCCCTCCGATTATAAGGATTTGATCTTAGATAAGGGACATCACTCCATCTAGATCTGACCAAAGAGCATGTCTGAAAGCAGGAGATGTTGGCCCATAAACATTAAGCAGTAGAAAGGGAACATTAGAGTGCAGATGAAGGACTCTCACAAGCAACCAATTTATATTAGAGGTAATTCCCTCAATGTGGATAGTTGACGGTTTTGAAATTATCAACAGACCCCTCGATGTGCCTTCTATAGATACTGCCACTTGCTGACTGGTAGTGAAATGATGTCCAACTTCTGCCCCAAAGGATTCTGCTTGGAGACAATCTAATTTTTTTTCCTATAACATTGGGATTTCACCATTGGTCAAAAGGACTCTTCTTTTGACCAAACGCCTCTTATTAGGGGCATTTAGTACCTTAACATTCCACATAACTATTTTCATTGTTGTTCAAGAAGGGGGATCCTTTCCCTACTTTCCATAGATCAGTAATTTTTGCTTGACCCTCTAATTTGCCTTCCCTTAGTAAGTTCTCTATGAAGGACTTCCTACCCCTTTTAGGAGAAAGAAAACCATACTCAGGCATTTCTTTGCCATCAACAATTGTTTGATACCCAGTTTTCTCTTTTTTTTTAATTTTTGAATACAAGGTTGCAAGAGGAGTCTCCATCACTAGTTCTGGGTCTTCATCTTCATCCAAATACTCTTCAAGAAGATTCTTAGTATTTGATTCTAGATTTACTCTGAGGAAGGGGACGTGCATATGAGGGTAATCCAATAAGGGAATTGGACATTCCGAAGAGAGGTTAATGACATTTCTCTTCAGAGGGGAAACACAAAAGGAGGATACGTTGAAAGAATTTTGTGACTTGCTTGGTGTAGAAATGGTTGTTTCCTTAGAAGCCACAAGACCATAAGTAGATGGATCATTGACTGCAATCATCTCCTGAATAATATCTCCCTTTAGAATTTCTTCTTCTGAAAGGAGATTTGATAAAGCTACATCCTTATCCTTGGAAGAGATTGCCAGGGAAGAATTATCCCCTGCTTGCAACCTTCTAACTCAGATCCTTTTTTAGAGGCTTTCCTAGTTCTAGGAATGAAGACATTGAACACTCCCTTGTTTAAAGGGGGGATCTTACCTGAGCCATAAGGTTTCCTAGAAACATTTTTATCCTTCAGTTGTAACTTTGGGGAAAGGATAAGAGATGGACCTATAGGGGTTTGAGACCCAGCAACTTCCTGGATTTCTTCAATAGGCTCCAAATGAATAGAGCCATCTAAAGTAAGGTCTACTGGATCCTGATTCTTCTTATTAAGATCCCGAGGATGAGGACCTTCTAGAACTGAAGTAGATTGAATCTAATTCACTCCAACTGGGTCACAAAAAGGGGAACCAACTGGAGTAGCCTGCACTTGATGGAGATTTTATTGCATAGCTATATGACGAGAATGATCTGCGAACTGAAAAACTGAGCCCCTTGAACCTTGCATAGATTTTCCATTTAAAAGTTGGTTTCTGAGAATACATTTGTCCAGAATTGCTTCAAACAACCTTTCAAATTTCTTCTTCCATCTGCCCACCTCAGAGACAATATCCAGTTCTCCATAAAATCCTAACTCAAGGTCTATTTCAACATAGATGTTGGCTACATCCCCTTTATTCCCATTCAAGAAGTCCTCTTCAATGCCCATTATCCAAGATAATCTCCAATCTCTATAAGTGCCTTAGCACATCAAAATTCTAAAGGAACCCCGACTAGAGATAACCAGACTGGGGATTTTTTTATCCTATGATTCATAGGATCAAAGTAGGGCTTCCATTCGAAGAAATGAAAGGTCAACCCTCGATAAAATAGAGGACTACCATGCAAGATTGTGTCTCTAAGAGTGGAGTCTATGCATTCTATAAGAAAATAATCATTTTGCAAGGGACGAACTGAAACCATACCAAAAAATGAATGAAGCCACCATTCTATGATGTCCTAGATTTCGCTCCCTATTCCACACCATGTGGCAAAGAGGGTGTTCTCCTTTAGGCACTCTATTTTAGGATTCATAGCAGAAGAAGGCAGAACAAAAACATTACTGCCAGGGCCTTTCTTCTTCCGTTCTGCATTGGCTAAAATGGCACCAAAATCTGATTTCAATGAAGAGGGAAGATCCTTCCAACCCACCTTCTTACCATTTTTTCTAAAACCTCCCAGGCCTTGTTTCTCATAGAATCCATTGATGAAGTTTATAGTAGAGTCTCTAACATGTGAAGAAGATGAAAAGTTATTTCCATTCATTCTGAAAACTCCCAGGCCTTGATTCCTATTGAAAATGTTGAAAGAGTTTTTTGTTGAGACTCTGTTAGCAGGAGAAGATGGATAGCCAATCTTTGTTTAGAAGGAAGAGCTCCAGTGCTTAGCTTTCTCTCAATGATCACTTAAGTGAGAGCTCTTTCGAATCACAGAGACCCCATTTTCTCTAGAGGGGTGACTATAGTGCCAGAAATTGTGAGTATACTAGAGAATTTGTATTCGCTCCAGTAGCCACCTTGATCGCCCAAGAAGCAAGGTTGTTCTCAGTCCTTTGGTTTAAGAGAGGTGTCTTCAAGCTTCTATGAAACTTGGAGTGAGAACGATGGAAACGACCTTCAGAGGCAGAGGGCTCTATATCAGTAGACCGAGAATATTTAGTGCTTGAAATCAAGAAGGATGAGGAGGATTAGACCATACAAAAGATTAGAAGCCATGGGAACCAGAAAAGTGCGGCTGAGAGCTCCTCGTATTTCAAACCTATTTACTCTAAATCATAGTGTGATTGTTATTCTTTGTTTTAGAGCATTTATCTTTACTTTCCTTTACTTATGAGCAGGAAAATCCCTCTTCATCTTGAAGCAATGGAGCATTTCTAAATGAGAACTCAAGAGAAACTTAGGCAGTGATTGAAGAAGAATACACATTTAGTTTGAGAATATTGCATTGATGCATTATTACCACGTCGTCCTATTCAAACTATTGGGAAACATTCAAGAAAAAATTGGAGGTTCTGAAGATACTCAGTTTTGAAAGAAACAAATTTGACATTTTGAATATGTTTTAATATATTCTAGTTGTGTATCCCATTATTAATCTTAGAATACTTGTGGCAGGTGTATTTTGGTCTTTCAATGACCGCCATGGGAGTCTCTCAATCAACATGCTTTGTCCCTGACTTTGCAAAAGTCAAAGTCTCTTTCAATTCAGTGTTCAAAATTCTTGATCGTTCATCTAAGATTGATGCAAGTGATGTCTCAGGGAATACCTTATAAAATGTCAAGGGTGACCTTGAGTTTTAGCATGTCAGCTTTAAATATCTAACCCGTTCAGATGTGCAGATTTTCTGTGATTTATGTTTATTTGTCCATTCTGGAAAGGTAAATTCCACATTAATTGATTCATTAAAGAAAACATTAGTTTAGAATTTGGAATAATGATGGATGTATACTGAGGTTGTCATTTAGGCTACCAGGCAAATGCCTCAAGACTTGCTGATGATTTTATCTTTTGTTTTGATTTGAACAGACTATTCCATCAAGCATTAGATTTTAAGTTATTTCAAAAATTTAATTTTTCTAGACCTCTATAAAAAAAGTTACCTTGCTGCTTCTAGTCAGAAATTCAATGAGCATAAATCTACCATCTTCTTCTTTAATACTCCTCAGGCCATTCAGAGGCAGATTGCTAATATTCTGCGGTTCCAAGTTGGGTCTCTTCCCTTTGTTTATTTTGGCATTCCTCTTACTATTGGAAGACACCCCATGTCTTCTTGGTAGATTTTTCTTGACAAGTTGCGTCAGAAGTTTAATCATTGGACTCACCAATGGCTATCTACTGCTGCCAGACTGACTCTTTTAAAATCTGTCATTCAAGCTTTGCCTATTTACAGATGTTTTGTTCAAGCTTCTCCCATGTATTTTCTTAAGGAATTTGATACCCTCTCTTAGCAATTTATTTGGAATGGTACTTTGTCAACTACTAAATAGAGCCTTGTTAAGTGGGACACTATGTGCAAGCCTAAGAATGAGGGTGGACTTGGTTTACGTTCTGCTATTTTAAATGGGCAAGCTCTTGCTGCTAAGTTATATTGGCACTGGTGCACTAGTCAGAATCAACTTTGGGTTGGTATTCTCACCCATAAGTATCTTCCAAATGTTAATATGTTTGATGTTCCTCGCTTTCCTATGGAGGGTCGTGGTTCTATGATCTAGAATACTTTGAATTTGGGGGCTCTGTTAGTTAAGAATGGGCTCTTTTGGATCTGTCATACAGTGTCTCAAGCTCTTTTTTGGCTGGATTCCTGGGATGGTCATCCTCCATCCTTTCTACTCATCCTCATCTTCAGTCCCTTTCTGATATGTTTATTGCTACTGATTGGGATACTGTTGATCATTATAAGATTCCTCATAATGGAGGGTCGGTGGCTCATTTTCATTGGAAAAATCCTTCTGAATGGCCGCTTGGAGGTTCTGCAAAAGATAGATAAGAGCTGGCTCAAATTCTTGAGTCTCGTGAGTCAACCACCTTGGCGGGGAATGATGTTTTGGCTTGGGCAAGTAATGATTTGTCTTGAAAGTTTTCTATTTCTACTAGCTATGTTGAGTTGGTGCGACAAACTTTTGGGGACATTCAGGTCCCTTGTGGAAGCAAGTTTGGTATAAGTTCTCTTGGCCAAAGTGTAATTTTTTTATGTGGCTGGTGATCCACAACCGGTGCCTCACCTGGGATAATTTATGTAAGTGTGGTTTTCAGGGCCCCTCGATGTGTGTGCTGTGTTGTAATAGTGAAGAGAGTGTCTCTCATCTCTTCTTTCAATGTTCCTATATTAGACATATTTGGCACTTTTGGTGGGAGCTGTGGAACCAATCCTATTCGCATGTCTCTTCTTTGACTAAGTTTTTTGCTCGTTGGAGCAAGGCTCCAGCCAAAATCTCTTTTCTTCAAGTTGCTTGGTCTCTTGGCCCTTCTTTTATTATTTGGCATATATGGTTGGAGAGGAATCGTTAGATTTTTCAAGATGTGTTGCTGGGAACCCACCCCTTGTAGTGGCAAATTCTCCACTCTTTGGGAGAAACTATTTCTGCAAAATGTGATTTGTCTGAGGTTGTGGATCTAGGTGATGTTAGTCACTACAATTGGCTGCATCTTCCTCCTCCACAAAGCTAACTCATGATAAATAGATGTAGACACCCTCTTCGAAAGATAAATCAGGTGGGGAGGTGGTGTCCTCCTCAACAGGGCATTCTAAAAATTAACATGGACAGGGCTTCTCGGGGAAACCCTGGTCCTGCTGGTATTGGCGGAATTGGTAGAGATAGCTTGGGGACCGTTTAGTTTCTCTTTTCTATTTAAAAAGGTTGTTACACTAATAATTTGATGGAGGCTCTCACCATTTTATTTGTCGTGGAGTGTGCTTGTGCTCGGAGTATGCTCATTTGCAAATCTAATTCTTAGGTGGCGGTGAATTTGCTGACTCGACAATATTCTATGGATGTTAGCTGGCAGTTGAGTTTGGTTGTTAACCAGATTCTTCATTTGTGTGATTCCTTGGTTTCTATTTCTTTCACGCATATCCCAAGGGAGTGGAATGGTGTTGTCGATTGTCTCGCCAAATGGGCTTCTGAGCACATGCATAATTGGTAAATCATGGATAAGGGTCAATTACCCCCTGATTTGTCTCATCAGTTAGATCACTTAGTGGATCTTGACAGGGTTGTCTGATGCCCTTGCTTTGTACTTGTTCTTCTTTGAATAAATTTTAATCCCTCCTTTATTTATTTTTTTTAAAAGTAAAATTAAAATGAAAGATATTTGCCCTCAAATTGAGTTTGTATATATTATAATTTTGTTAGTTGTAGATTTTGGTGTTGTATGAGGTTTTCATTGTCCATTTTGATAGGGATAAAGGAGGGAAGACACCAATGTGCAATTTAGATTTCACTTTCTAAGTGACTATTTTTTCAACCTATAACAGGGTGCATGGTATCTTGAAGAACAATTTACGTGGCTTGTAGATGCATTTCCTCATCTTTAACATTTGGCTAGCGCATTGTATCAAACACTTAGTTGTCTTGTCTAGGCTTCCACTTTTTGGATAGCATCTACCAGAGCATTTCAGTATGTTTTCATTTCTATCTATACCCTGTTCCTATGCGCCCACTTTAGCATAGGCAATGAGGAAGTTGACAAAGGTTATCAAATTTGTCATCTGCCTGATATTTGATCATTCTACTAATTTTTTTTTGTAATAATTTCTATTTCCTATAAGAATTTGCAGCCATTCCATGGTGGACGATTCAAAAGATTAAAATGACCGTAAATTTTTGTTGGAGTGTCATATTGAAGAATATGTTTTTGTTTCTAATGCAAGTTTGGAGGCATCACTGATAAGAACAAAACTGCTAGTGTTGGAGCATTATCAAGGCACAAAACTAGAATGGTAGATTTGGAACAATAGATTACAGTTGTAGAATTTATGAGGCTCTTTGATTAGATTTTTGTTCTCAAAAATAGAAACCCAATACTTCTATAACTACAATATTTTTTTGTCCTCTAATTTCTGTCAAGAACATTTTCCAGAAGATTTTCTTTTTTTTCATTCAGTAGTTCTTGTCTTAAGATAAATCTATATTTGTTATTGGAAGTTTTTTTTTTAAATTTTGTTTCTCTATATAACCTCTAGATATCATATTCACTGAGCTACTCTACTTTGGTAAATAATTTTTTTTTGAAATATTCCTATGTTGTACCCTACTGTCAAGTTACAGATTTTTCTTTTCTAATGAGCATACATCCTTTGTGATAAGAAAGTTCAAAATTAATGATTTGCACTTTCCTGATGAAAGGATAGAAATTATTTATCAACTACATAGCTGTGAAAAAAATCATTGTTTCAGCCATTAAAGTCTTTGTTTGACCTTGTAAAAGGTTGATAACCCATTTCCAAATGACAAAATTGGAAAAATGATAAGTAATTGCTTAATTTCTATAGAAGTAATTTGATTCTTATGTGTTGCTTAGTCTTTATAAGAAATTTTTCTTTAGACCCTGATGTCACATGCATGATCTTAATTTTTATGTTTGATTCTTATGTGTTGTTTGGTCTTTATAAGCAGTTTTACTCTAGACACTGGCTTGAAGCCTGATATCTTTCTCTATTTAATTCAATTTTGATTTCATGATTCTGCAATCAGAGATGGTTGTCTAAATCCAAAGTGAATGGAGAAACTCGTTCAAGAAGAGCATTCCTCATTCAAGCTTCTAGTCTACGTTTTCCCAGCTTAGATCTTATCACCTCAAGATTGCATAAAGTTATGATAGACCAAAATAGAACAAATCTACTACTTCCAGCAAAAGGCAGGGACTCCAACTCTTGTTAAAACATAAAATCCATAGAATTTTGCAGCTGCATAGGGATAGATCTAGCTAAAAAAATAGAAACAAAACTTGCAGAATGAAAACAGAGCAAAAACACATAACAAACACAGATCTGCATATAAATAAAATTCTTATATTAAAATTCCAATACAATGCTTGCATTAAATATAATTGATAACTGCAGAAATGGCAGTGAAGATTTCGAAGATCGTGAAGACTAACTTGTTGTTTGCATTAGTTAGCTTATTGCAAATAGCACATAGAGCATGCAAATTTCATGCAATCAAAAGTTTTCCATAAGTCACATGCTTAATGTAAGGAGGAGCATGCATCGACAGTTATCCATAAATCATGGAGAAAAGAACTAGAGATAAAGTTGTGCTAACACCCCTTCTTAAGTCTAACTTAGGAGACAAGCCTTGTGAAAAGGAAATAAAAGAGGAAAGAGAGAAAACCCAGTGGGAACAAAACTCCCCCTCAAAATAAACACTAACTTTGCATGATACTTAATATGCTACAATGTCTTGCAACCAAAGAAGGTCTTGCAGAAAGTGGCTATTTGTGCCTTCATAAAGAAGAGAAAGAATGTCAATACAGAATGTAGCAAAACAAATGCTGTAGTAGGCTCCCCTGCAACAAATGATGCTTCTTCTTTTGTAAGATAGAAACCTCGAGCTGTCAAACTGCTGAATTCCCACTCAAGTGAAATGTATGAAGGAATCAAGAAGAATGGTTCTGAAAAATACTCATGTTTCTCCAATCTGACACAGAACTGCAACTCTACCATACAAGATTCCAGAATAGTGACCACTGAAGTGTGAGATTTGTTTGGATGTGAATCAGGATTTGTAAAGATAGTAGCATGGAGTGGCTGAGAGAGAACAAGAGAATCCAAACCAAAAGAAGATGCAACTTGATGTGAGCTGACATCAGAAAGAAGACATGTGTCCTCAATATTATCATCATGATCAGAGAGAGATTCAACAAACAAATGATAAATGTCTGATAGGATGATATCTTGCTCATCAAGAGGACAAGAATGAGCCTACTGAAGAGAATCTGAAGTAGCATTTGGAGAAGCCAAGATCTGTATCAAACACTGAACAACTGCCAATATTGGAGGTGTGGAAAGAAGAGAAGCAGGAGGAGATGTCTCTGTGTAATCAAGACAATCAAGACTCTTCCAAAAAGCAATTTCCTCTTCAGTTTCATTATCATACATAGGATCATCATCATTATAAAGGGAGAGAAGCATGTCTATATTTGAAAATTGAGGTTCATTGGGATCTTCATACATTTCCCATAAACGGGCCCAAAGAGTGCGAAGGCACTCAATGTGTGATAGAGCCCATGATGTATGGTCCCCAATAGTTAAACCAAGCAATCCCAAGAAATAATCATTTCTACTTACCCATGCAGATTTTTGCCAACAAGCATTTGGTTTGGGAATAAGTCCATATAAATTAGGCAAAAGATGAATCCAATGACAATGCTTTAGGATTCCATCACGCCAAAACTTGTAATTTCCTTCTTCCACAAAAATGACAGATGGATGATATCTAATTCCCATTTTAAACTAGACTACCCCTTTTGGAACTTTATTTCAGTTCATTTTTAATACATAAGCATTACCAGATACCCCAAAGGAATGAGAATTCCATTGTAAAATAGCTCAGATCTTCAATACCTACTAGCTAAAAAAAAAATAGAAACAAAACTTCCAGAATGAAAACAGAGCAAAAACACAGAACAAACAAGATCTGCATATAAATGAAATTCTTATATTAAAATTACAATACAATACTTGCATTAAATATAATTGACTAACTTGCTGTTCGCATTAGTTAGCTTATTGCAAATAGCGCATAGAGCATGCAAATTTCATGCAATCCGAAGTTTTCCATAAGTCACAGGCTTAATGTAAGGAGGAGCATGCATGGGCAGTTATCTGTAAATCGTGGAGAAAAGAACTGGAGATAAAGTTGCGCTAACAAAATCAAGATCTTCCAGATTCTGCGGTCTTATAATCCACAATTCATGTCCGTTGATCATAGTAATTGCCGAATTCATCATTATCCTTCGTCTGTGTTGTCTTTTCGCCTCGGCCTGTTTGGTCTCCTATTGGTGGACAGTTTAAAAAGTTGAAAATTTAAGGGACAACCATCATAAACTGCTTCAGCGTTTAAATAGCAATGAACGGGTAACCATCTTAAATGACTTATTTCAAAGGCAAGGTAGAATGTGAAATTAAAAAATCGCTTTCCAACAGGTGGATTTGATTTTCACAAGATGTCATGCATAAAAGCTATAATCAGGCCAGTTATAAGAGAGTTATCATTGTAAGCTGAACTTGGATTAATGAGTATTTGTCCATTGAATCTAGAAAAAGTCACAATCAATATCTGATCTATTTTATTAACAGTTTTTTCTCTTAGAATGTAATGATACACTTTTCATCTTCATAATGAATTATTGAGTATGTTTCTAAATTATTGTTATAAAAAATATACAGAATTGAATCTAAAAACATTTTCTATTATACTAACAGTTTTCTCAATTCAATGTCATGATTCATTTTTTATCATTATAATGAATTTTTAAGTATGTTTCAAAAAATTGTTATAAAAAATATACAATTGAATTTGAAAATATTCACAATCAATATGTGATCTATTATATTAACAACTTTTTTTATTAAAATATCATGATTGACTTTTTATCTTGATAATGAATCATTGAATGTGTTTCAGAATATCTTTATAAAAATTATATAAAATTGAATCCAGAAACATTCACACTCAATATATGATCTATTATGTTAACAGGTTTTTCTATTCAATGTCATGATTCAACCATCATTTTGATAATGAATCACTGAATATGTTTCATAATACCATTATAAACAATGTAGAGAATTGAATATAAAAACATTTAGAATCAATTTCATAGACTTAAAAACCCAATGCTTACTAATGATAAATCAACTATTTATCACCTGTATATAAATGAGGTGGTAACAAAACTATAAACTCTTTTACACTCAGTGCAGCAGATCCTCCGTTCAAAACTAATGTTATTTTCCACTTTAGACTTTAGAGATGTTCAATTTTACAGAAGATAATAATATTAAATGACCACAAAGCAAATAGTTATTTAAAAATATTTTATTTACAGAAGATAATATAAAATGGCCACAAAGAACATGCTGTTCTTAAAAGAATCTCAACCTTGTGCCCATAAACATCTGAGAGTCTTATAGAGGATCTTTACAAGAGTACCAGGAAGGAAGCGCACACAAAAACCATAGGGAAGCTAGCTGTTTACCTAATGGCAATACAAGAAGAAAAACTATTAAAATGTACACAGGATACCTGAAACATATTACAACACATCCTCTATATCCAACTATAAATTGAGGTTATTTGGCTCCAGATTGGTAAAGCTGCTTGCACTGTCAAAGATATAATTTGAGCCAAATCCAGGAACAAAACCAAACCCAAATGCATCTAAGTGTGAATGATATTGGTTGGAAGTTGTTAAGCCCTGTACGCTGTAGGAAATATCACTTAGGAATCCATGAGAATTCTGCTGAACCATAGTTGTCAATGGGGATGAAATTTTATATGCTGCACTGTATAATTCATCATTCTCAGCTGAAGATATAGTGTAAGAAGCTATGTTGAGGTTAGACTTTGTTGGTGCACAGACATGTTGTAAAACAAGATCATTTCTCAGATTGGTGAACTCATCTAGGCAAGGATTTCGCCCATCTGATTCGCCACTGCAATGACATTCCAACTGAGAATTGAGATTGTTAGGCTGCAGATTAGTAAAGCTGCTTCTACTCTCAAACATGTAATTGGAGTCAAGCCCGGGGACAAAACCGAACCCATATGAGTCTGAGTGTGAATGATATTGGTTAGAGGTTGTTACTCCCTGCATGTTGTCACCAATCTCAGTTAGGAATCCATGAGATTTCTGCTGAACTAGAGCTGTTAATGGGGATGAAATCCTATAAACTGCACTGTGTACTTCATCATTATCAGCCAAAGATATAGTGTAAGAAGCTGTGCTGATATTGGGCTTTGATGGTGCACTGACATGTTGTAAAACAAGACAATTTCTCTGCTTGGTGGACTCATCTAGGCATGGATTTTGTAACATTTTGGGTTCTGTTGGACAAGGGATCAAATCTCTTTGCATGCTAAGCCTATGAGGCTGAAAATTGTAGTTGGTAGAACATTTTGAATCAATGTCATCCTTGGCCGAGTCCCCAATAATGTTAGTATTAGCATTGGGAAAGGGCGTATCTTTAAGCTTTGACTTGAGAGCCTTGAGTTGTACACCTTTGCGGCCAGATTTTTTGCTCAGATGAATATTCCAGAAATTTTTAACATCGTTGTCTGATCTTCCTGGTACACGGGCAGCAATCAACGACCACCTGCACCAATCTTTCTTTCTTTACTTATCCCATCATTCATCAAAGATATAAAAGTCTAATTTATATACATATTTAAGTGCTTAAAGAAAGTTCAGTTCCAACCTGTTTCCAAGCAGTTTGTGAAGTCTTATAATGAGGTCTTCTTCGTCAAGAGTAATATGGCCTCGCTTTACATTTGGGCGAAGGTAATTCATCCAACGTAACCTGCAACTCTTCCCGCATCGATTCAAACCTGATAAACGTGTTAAATCGACATTAATCTTCTCGCGGGAATACCAAAAATTCTTTAATATCAATTTTTATGAGTGTTATAAATGGAAAATATAAATCTGGTTTGAAAAATCGATACAAACATATACACAACTCATTTTATAAGTAATCTTATAAATACTACAAGAATTGGAAAACTCATTCATACAGACTCATATTATAAATGTTTAAAGTAGCAACAAAAAAGGAAGATCTTACACAGAATAAATGTAAAAAGAAAACTCTGTACTGTTATACATGCAAACAATTTAATGAGAAATGAAAGCAGAGATTTTAAACAAAGCAAAGAAAATTATATAGAATTAATATGTAGATAGTTAGTGTATGATAGGTTTTTGTTTTAATTTTGTATATAATTTTATTAACAAGTATGGTATTTGATATCACACTAAATGAACAACCTTTTTTTTTAATGACAGATTATTAAGTGTAATCTAAAATGTCATGTTTCAATTAAACATGATATTTCATGGCGCTCCTCTTTCTGATAACAGATTGTTGAGTGTGATTAAAAACATCATGTTCAATTTACAATGACATTATGGATCACATTCAATGATGACTTTTTCTTATCGATGATCAGTGACTGAGCGTGATTCAAAACATCATGTCAATTAAGCATAATCTTTTAAATCACACTGTCCTCTTCCTGATAATAGATCACTGACCATGATCCAAAATATCATGCTAATTGATTGAAAAATATACACAATTAAAACCAAAAATTATTATGCATTACTTCATAGACTGAAAACTCAAACTAACTAATGTGTATGATATTTAGAGCGATTTGAAATGAATAACCATGACAACAAATTGTTAGTCAATGTACCCGTGAAGAGGGGAAATAAAATTTTTTTTAAAAAATACTACAGAGAAGTTTGACAATGTTGTACCAGCTTTTGAGGCCAGAGTACTCCAACGTCCTGCGCCATTCGCTTCAACGTATGTTTTCAAACGCACATCTTCTTCAGGTTGCCAAGGCCCTCGGTTAAGCCCATCCACACTATTTTTTTTCTCCGCCATTCTTCTCTATCCTTTTCTTATTGCCAGGCTTCTCCTTATGTATTTTTCATTAACCAACTGCTGAATCTATAGCCATTTTTCTTGCTGGAATTTTCGTGATGAATGTTTGGTAAGAATTTGATTTGTGGATGACATGCACGGGCGACAAAAGCTTGTTTAAAGGGCCATATCATTCCCAATTACATATTCTCTTTTTGTCAATCATAGACCTCTGAAAAATGGGCAGTCGCTATTATAATCTCGGATTCCTTTTGAACAAATTCCGAGCTTACGTTTTCACTTTGGATGTTTTTGCATGTACTGCTGTTGATTGAAATAAATGATTATGCCAACAATCCTGAAATATACGTTTCCCGTACCAAGATTCAAATGAACCAAGAAAAGATTATCAAATTCCAAAGGATTGGAAAAAGATGAGAAAAATATGGACTAATTTAGAGCAAAAAATTCATGACGCACGAGTTCCAGGCTGGTGCAACCAAATCTGATTTTATTTAACAAAATCCTCACTGACTTTAAGGCAATTCGATACCAATTTTCAGTGTCAAAAGTGAAAGGCCTTATTGTCATAATCGGTGTCAACACTTTGTTCCACTTTACATTTTTGGGAAAATGAAAAGGCCAACTTAGGGCCCAATGGTGGAGCGGGCACTTGAGAATGTTGGATCATGTTATTAGTTATTAAATGTTTTCTTTTTTGAAAAAAAAAAAAATGAATCAAACGATGTATACATTATATTTGTTTTATAATATGTTTATGTTTGTCAGAATATATCAATAAAGTTTTTCGTATAATCTATTTTGAATCAACAATGTTGAGATATAGAGCATTACATTCAAATTTGCACTTAATTTATAACAAGAAAAAAATGTTGTAATAATATTGGGCATATATGAATTGATCGCTCATTTACAATTATGTAAAAAAAGGGATCACATGCCTACTAGATTACCAAAACCATTTGTTCAATCACACAATCATATCAAATCCACTGAATGCCACATTTTTCCAAATACTCTTCAAACAAAAGCTATCTCAATATATTCCATCTATCAAACTCAACTACCCACCTACTAGTCACTTCTTATGCATTCAACATAGACAGGTTCTAAGGCCACCAATGATACCATCAAAAGAAAAGGACACAAACAGTCCACAACATACAAGCATTCAACCAAAACAAATAACTCTGTAATTTATGTAAAATTTCAAACAAAAAAAAATCCGCAACACAATCGAAATGAGAAGACAAAAATTTAAGAGTCCATACAAAACAAGAATTCAAGAAATCATTAATATCATAGATTCAAATAGGCATAATTACATTCACTCCTTTCATTTTACTCCACTAAACCCCTTTCCCATTTCATCTGTCTTTACCTCTTTGTTTAATATCCTCTTCTACATTTTATTAGAGACAGTGACATAAGAAGATGTGACAACTACTAAACATTGCCACAAGCAACTTGTATGTTTTTCTAGGTATTGTACTACTCTAACACATACTCTACATGTCTATTTCTACTCTACATTATTATTGCTTGAGCCAATGTGTTTCAAGTGCATATATGAGGTTTTAAGTTATATTGTAGATTCCTAGGAATGCATATCTATTATATTTGAGGTAAATGTTCTACCTAGTTTTCTTTAAGTGCATATATGTGGTTTAATTTTTTTATTATTTATGCCCATGAATGCATATTCATGGGGTTTTAAGTTATATTGTTTATGTCTAAGAATGCCTTTTGGTTGTATACTACGTAAATGTTCTGCCTAGCTTTTTGTAACTGTATATATGGGGTTTTAAGATATATCGTTTATGCATGTGAATACATTTACATTGTATGCAATGTAAATGTTCTACCTAATGTGTTGTAAGTGCATATATGGGGTTTTAAGTTATATTGTCTATGCCTCTAAAAGCATACCTATGTTATATACAATGCAAAATTTATATGCAGTGTGTTGTATATGCATTACCTTTGGAGCTTTAAGATATATTATTTATGCTTGAGAATGCCTATTTATTTTATATCATGTAAATATTCTACCCAATTTTTATGTCACTTCACATATGCAGTTTTAAGTTATATTGTATGTGCATATATGGGGTTTTAATTTATAGTTTTTATGTCTATTAATACTTATATATTATATATGATTTAAATGTTCTTCCTCCTGAGCTATAAGTGCATAGATGAGGTTATATTGTTTATGCCTCTAAATGTCTATCTATTGTATAGCTTGTAAATGTTCACCCACTATGGTACAAGTTACATTGGCATTTAAGTTATATTGATTATGCTTGTATCAACAAGAAAACAAAATTAGAGATTAAAACCACCATTTCTTAAGTCATCTTCAGTCTTTTTATAGACAAGATATGAGAATAACTGATGCGTGCAATCAAACAAGGAGAGGTGTATCACTTCAACTCACCTATCTTCATAGATAGTCACATCATTCTAGTTTCCATTGATGAGTACCAATGATGAATAGTAGAGGTTTATTTTCTAGGGGTTGGGCCATTTTAGTATTAATAACCGAGAGTTTTTATTCTTCCTTATTTTTACCCATATATACTTAGACATAGCCAAGGTATATTCTTGGTATATTTTTATTTTTGGATAAACTAAGCCTACTAAACTAATTAAATTGAGGTTTGCACATTAATCTTCAGATAGAATTTTACTGATATTTTTTACCAATAATTGGTGTGAGCATGACACATTGTTTTATGTATAATAAGTGTGCAAACTTACTTTTGTCATAAGTAATCAATCAACAAATTAATTAAGTAGAAATATCACTCTAGAAGTGATTCATATAATAATGTTAATTTGCTAGAAGAAGTAAAATTTTGAGATCCAAACCATTATTAAATATAGGTGAAAAAATAAATTAAATAAATGTTTCTTTGGCATGGTATAATTTGAAATTGATGTAACAATTAGGTTAGGGTGTTGATCTATGATAAAAACAACATTCACATATTTCATGTATAGAAAAATGTGTTCCTTTTAATAAATAAAAAATAAGAAATTGTGAGATTTTGCCAAGATCAAGGGCACAATAAAAAGTATATAAGAGAGACAAAAGAATGACAAGAACAAACTGTATTCTCATCAATATGAAAATGCTCAACTAGATTAACCAATACAATGAATATGGGCCTGCTTATATAGGCAAGGCCATATGGATATATAAGCACACAATCATGACATGTGGCTAAATGAGAAACAAGGGTAGGTAAGAAATACTAGGGGTAGGTAGGAGAAATAATATAATATTCAACAATAGGTGGATGACCCACCGAATGTGGAGTGTAACAACAAAATAAGACCACAAAAGGTGGAATTTCTCCTACAAGCTATATCCCTATGTGCACACTTCCCTAAGTGTCTCAAATCCAAACTATGAAGAGATGCATTATCCTAAGTTAACTTAAGTATAGTATAATAATATCCATAATGAATATTTATTTACACCAACACCCTCCCTTAAGTGCAACTTAGGGGAATGAAGACTCAAGTCAACAATGCAAGATGGGTCCCGACTACTAGGCCATGATAAGTACCCATGTACAATATGCAAATGCAAGAAAAACTATGCAATGCAATCTCTCATATAAGGAGAAAGGGAGAAAACCCAGTGGGAAAAAACTCCCCCCCAAAAGAGAGATGAATGTACAAAAGACTCTCAAAGAAGAAGGACAAAACCTCAAAGAGGAAAAAGTCCCCCCCATAAGAGAGGAAGGAGAAGTTAGCTGACCCCCCTAATGAGACATCCCTCATCCCCAAGAGAGTTCACAACTGCTGGAACTTACTCTCGGTGAAAGGTTTGGTGAATATGTCTGCAACCTGCTCCGCTATAGGACAATACTACAAATCAATGACCTGCTCCTGAATCAGCTCGCGAATGTAGTGCATATGGATCTCGATGTGTTTGGTCCACTGGTGCTGGACTGGATTCTTCGAGATTGCAATAGCACTCTAATTGTCGCAATGTAGAATTGTCGGCCGTGGAGTGGTGAACCCAAACTCTGTGAGAATCTGCTGAAGCCAAATGGTCTCAGTCACTGCGGTAATAGTTCCTCGATACTCAGCCTCAGTTGAAGAGAGAGAAATAGAATGTTGCTTCTTGCTTTGCCAACAAATGGGGCTTGAACCAAGGTGAAAACTGTAACCTGAAGTAGACTTACGATCATCAAGATCGCCAGCCAAATCAGAGTCTATGTAACCAACCAAGCGAAGTCTTATGCCTACTGCATAGTGAATCCCATAGTGATGTGTACCCTAGATGTAATGAAGGATGTGTTTGGCAGCTTTCCAATGAAGCTCATGTGGTTCCTGCATGAAGCGGGAAACCATGCCAACTTCAAATGAAATATCAGAGCATGTGTGAGTCAAGTAAATGAGACTACCCACAAGCTGATGATACAATGTGGCATCAATTGGTGGAGAAGAACACTAAGCCTCAATCTTGACTCCTAAAAGAAAGGGAGTCAATGTAGGCTTACAATCTGCCATATGAAAGCATGCAAGTAAATCAAGAGCATCCTTGGGCTACGATAGTGTAATCCCAAAAGGTGACTGTGAATTCTCTATCCCGAGAAAGTAGTGCAAAAGACCCAAGTCAGTCATAGCAAATCTGTCATGCAAAGCAGTTTTGACCATACTAATGATGGATGTGGTGCTCCCTATAATGATCAAATCATCAACATAGAGGACAAGTATCAAGTGAGAGTCATCTTGTCACAAAATGTAGACATTCGGATCAGAATGACACTTGGTGAACCTTGCGAAGAGAAGAAAGGAATCCATCTTGGTGTACCAAGCCTTGGGGGCTTGCTTGAGGCCATAGAGTGATTTCCTTTGTTTGCAAACCAAGGAAGTATCCTGGATGAAACCATGTGGCTGCTCCATATAAATCTCCTCATCAAGATCCCCATGAAGAAAATCACTCTTCACATCCATCTGATGTACAACCCAACCATGAGTTGCAGCAATAGAAAGTGTCAAGCGAATGAAGTTCATCTTGGATACGGGCGCAAAGGTCTCAATATAGTCAACACCTGGAACTTGAGAGAAACCTTTCACAACAAGCCGAGCATTATACTTATCCATACTACCATCAACTGCAAACCTGGTTCGATAGATCCACTTACATCAAACCATATTTATCCCCTTAGGGAGATGGACTAAATCCCATGTGTTTTTCCTCATCAAGGAACTATACTCTTCCTCCATAGCATGGTCCCACTCAAGAACCCCTGATGCTTCCCGAAATGTCTATGGATCAGAAGCGGTAGCAATGAATGCATGTGGAAGATCCTGATGCTATGGTCAAGTCCTCTATGTATCTGAAGGATCCCCAACAAGTGAACCCACGGACTCAAGTGTCTATCAAGCCCAACAAGGTCTAGGTGGAGGTGGAGAACGAGGCTTCTCAACTACAAGTGGAGCCTGTAGAGGTGTAACCTTGTGAGTCGAAGTTGAAGGAGTCTCATCATCTGAATCACTAGCATCACTATCCACAATGGAGGAAGGTGGAGGAGGTAGAGAGGCTAGCCTAGGAGAGCTTTCCTCAAAGTGAACACTCCTCTCAATAAACACCTCATGTGTCTCAGGATCCATCAATCTATATACCTTAACATCCTTAGGATATCCAACAAAAATGCAAGGCCGACTCTATGGTTCCAATGCCTTACATTTTTGCAGAGGTATGCGAGCCCATGCTAGACACCCAAAGACTCTGAAATGTCTCACAATCGATTTCCTACCAGCCCAAGCCTCAAAAGGAGTAATACCTTGCAAAGCTTTGTGAGGAACCCAATTCTGGATGTGTGTAGCACAACTGATAGCCTCTGCCCAAAAGGCGGGATCAAGAGAACGTGCATGTATCATACAACAAGCCATTTCTTTGAGAGTTCTATTCTTACGCTCTACAACTCCATTCTATTGTGGAGTGTATGCAATAGAATGCTGAAGATCAATCCCCTCAAATGTACAAAAATCCTCAAGTCTTTTGTTCACATATTCCCTTCCATTATCTATACGAAGAATCTTGACCACTTTCCCAGATTGCTTCTCCACACGAGTCTTGAAGTCCTAAAATCTATCAAATACTTCACTCTTATGAATGAGAAAGTAGACCCAAGTGAAGCGAGAGTAGTCAACAATGAAGGTGATGACATAGTGAGCCTTGCTAAATGAAGGTGATGGAAATGGACCTGCTACATCAGTGTGAACAAGTTGAAGAATTTCCAAAGATCTCCAAGCTTTCCCCTTATCAAACTTCTCCTCAGGATGCTTGCCCATGGAACAACCTGAACATACACCCTCTAAAAAACTAATTTGAGATAGACCTATGACCATGTCTTTATTGTTGAACTATTGAAGATATCGGTAGTTGAGATGACCAAACCGCTCATGTCATAGCTTACTTTCTAAATTTGAATGAGTAAGCAAGGCCCTAGAAGGAGAACTTGGCACAAAGTGGGAGAATGAATAAAGCCTTGAGTTGTCATTGACTTGTCCCACTGCTACCAAGGCATCATCATCAAGTTCCTTTACCACAACTGAATCAGGTGTAAACTCAACCTTTTTCCCATTCCCATAGTGAGTGATTTGGTAGATGGAGAGAAGGTTGGTAGACAAGTTAGGAACATAAAGAACATTCTCAAATGTTCCATCATCCATTCCAACTAAACCTTTCCCTTAAACCTCTACTTGTTTATCATCACCTATGTAAATGTGAGGTACCTTAGATGGCTCCAATGAAGAAAATTGCTCCTTTTTAGAACCCATGTGATAAGAGGCACTCGAGTCAAGTATCCATTGCTATGAAGAACCTGTTGTAGCCATAAATGCTTGCCCTTTTCCCTTAGGCTTTGAGGAAGAGGAAGGAGATGAATCCTTATTTGTGTAGGAGGATGGCAAGTTGATGTTGTTTTTCTTAAGAAGATTTGTCAGCTCATCAACTTGCTTGGTGTGGCATTGATGCTCATCATGACCATACTTCTTGCAATATGCACAAATTGGTTTATCCTTCTTAGGTGGATTCCCCTTCTTGAAAGAGGATGAAAAATTGTCTTGTGATGGAGAGGATGATTGTCCTTTTTCCTATAGTGGCTTTGACTTAGATTGCTTCTTCTTCTTGTTGGAATCTTTGCCTTGACTCCCTTGATTAGCCACCAAAGCCTTGGAATTTGAAGACTTGAGGAGCCCCATGTTCAACAACTTAGATTGTTCCAATATCAACATTTCTATGAAAGCATCAAATGAAGGCATAATGTATGAACTCCCCACTATCAAGCAAGGAGTTTGGAAGTTAGACACAAATGTTGCATATTCTGGTGCAAGCTTGTCCAACAAGTTAAATATCAACTGAGCATCCTTTTTGTCAATTCCACAATCCTTAAGCTTTTCTCTTAGCTCATTTTCTTTGGTGACATAATCTTGGATTATATCAAAACTCTTTGGATCCAAGTTGGTGATCTCATTGTCAATCTTGTAACCTCTAATTTCATCAACTTGACCATACAATTTTTGAAACATATCCCAAGCCTCTTTGATTGTAGTACACTTCTCAATGTGAAAAATGAGGTCATCTGATACATACTTACACAAAGTTCCAAGAGCCATGCAATTATTAGTGAGCCATTCTAACTAAGCATTAGGATCAGCCTTAGGATCGGGTGGTGATGCTATTGTTCCATTTATGTAATGCGTGAGACCTTTTTCCATTAATTTGCTCCATACTTTAGTTTTCCATGATGCATAATTATGTGGAGTTAAAGGTGCAAATTTATGAGGAATCATTGCAACAAAAATGAAAGAGCATAAGGAAAGAGAGAACTCCCCCCCAAAATGATGATTTGACACTTTATACTTAGTGCGTGTACAATGGGCCACTTGCAAAAAATGGCAAAGTGGACTTATGATTTCAACTTTACAAATGGCTTAATAAGGCCAAAGAAGACTCAAACTCATAATGGAAGAGATCTAAACTAAGATCCAAGAAAATTACAAGTACCAAGTAGGCCAAATAAGACCAATATCTGAAAGTACAAATTTTACTCAAAATATCTGAAATCTGATCATAGATTGTGAAAGTAGACAAAAAAATATGCACTTTAAAAAACACGGCACCTGAAAAGGAGGTCGTATGAGTTTAAACAAAGCCTTTGAATTTGCAAAATTGAGGATTGGATAGGTACAGCTGAGAGAATCCACAAATTCTAAAAAGCATGTGCACAAAAATCATAAAATAACCACACCAATGTGAAGAGAGCAAAAAATTAGCCCAAATAAAAAAAAATTGCACCCAAAAAGGCATAAAATTGAGCAAGTTATGAGCCTCCAAAGTTGACCCAAAAATCCAAACTGCTCAATGGAGAGGGGTCTAAAAATTTTCCAAAAAATGTTGACTGGGCGCTAATTGAGCCGCTGACTGTGCGCTGTTGACTAGGTGCTGACTGTGCGTTGATGACCGGGCGTTCAAAACTGGAAAAAAAAAATTTCGAATTTTTCTTTTTTTTTTGAGATCCGAAAAATTTCGTACCGTACCGCCTGAATTTGGCAAAAAATTCCTCCAACACCCAAAATTCAATTTTTGCCAAAATAGGTCGAGTTTATACTCGATTTTTATGGAAATGGCCTCCCAGACGCAATGGTGAGGTTGAAAACGCTCTAAGATGACTCCAAAAAATGTTGTCCCTCAAATCTGAAAATAGAAACCTTCCAAGATTTCTCCAAAAATCAATCTATTGAAGCCCCAATGGCTTTGATACCATGTGAGATTTTGCCAAGATCAAGGGCATAATGAAAAGTATAAAAGAGAGACAAAAGAATGACAAGAACAAACTATATTCTCGTCAATATGCAAATGATCAACTGGAAATTAACCAATACAATGAATATGGGCCTACTTATATAGGCAAGGTCATATGGATATACAAGCACACAATCATGGCATGTGGCTCAATAAGAAACAAGGGTAGGTAAGAAATACTAGGTGTAGGTAGGAGAAATAATATAATATTCCATAAGAGGTGGATGACACACCGAATGTGGAGTGTAATAGCAAAATAAGACCACAAAAGGTGGAATTTATCCTACAAGTTATATCCCTATGTGCACACTTCTCTAAGTGTCTCAAATCCAAACTACGAAGAGATGCATTATCCTAATTTAACTTAAGTAAAGTGTAATAATATCCATAATGAATATTTATTTACACCAACAGAAATGATGAGAGCATTCAATAAATATAGTAATGATATTATTCTAGTGTCTTTTTCTTTAGAAAAGGATAATAATTTGATAACAAATAATAAATTAGAAGTTATACATTTGAGAGTTAATTATAATTCTGCATAGTATTTTATTAGGGGAATAATATAATAAACAACGTCATCATTTTTTTAATTAAAATAATGGGTTTTAGTTGTTGGTTGTAAAAATATTATGTATCTATTTTATTTAAATGTGAAATTGGGTGAAATAGTTTTTAGAAAATAAAAAGGTTTAAGAAATTTAGTCATTGAATAGAGCCAAGTGTTTACAACAAATTATTTTCAGAATCATTTTAATGTTTTAACAAACAATTGAGTTTATGAAGGATATTGAATGTTTTTAGAATACCTTTAACTATTCATGATTAATGCTAAGTTGACATAATTGAGGTTTAATGTGTATAACTAGGATTGATATTTAAGTAATGTCCAAGTCTTTAGTCGTATCCCTATGGTTCTATAACTTGTCTCTTGCATAGTGAACCTAAGTGGCATGATGGAGAACTATGGTCTTCCGTAAAAGTGTCTCTCACTTAGACACTTATTCCTTTTGGGTATTTCCCTAATCAATTTTTTTTGAGACTATATCTACAATAACCATTTGTATCATTTTCTCTTCTCATCCCTCAAGCAACATGACAATAGTGAATTTTTCTAAGCAATACTCCTAGTAAGAACATGTATCTACTAAACATACTTGGTAGATGTTGTGGTTAGAAACCTCTTTACAAAAAAAAGAAAAAAATAGTTGTATTTTTCCAAGGGTAAAAATATTTGGCATAACATATTCAAATGATGCACCCGACACAAAATACTTCACACTCGCATAACAAATAAAATCATGATACAATACACTTTACTTCACATCATGTAAATCACATTGCACAGTATAACATGTCACACTATACATGACTTTAGTCCCTCTATAGGTACTAAGGTTGGATTAACTAGATAAATATAAATTAAGTTTTTTATTTAACTCCAATTCTCATTGGCACAACTTGAAGACTTTAAAATGGTTATTAAATATTATATATATACCACATAAACAAAGCATCAGTCAAGTAATATAACCAATTTACAGAAATATCAATTACACATTTCTAATCACCATTCTATTACATGTGTATTTCACACGTATATCATTTACCAAAAAAGTCATATTGTAAGATGAATAATTCAAAAGCATTACAACATAAGAAGTATACTCATTGTAAAGGAGAAAATTAGGTGACTTGGCAATTTGCAACAATGAAGGAGAAATCACCAAATCACCTATTTTTGCTTGGGGGAGATGATGCCTTTACATTCAAAAGAGGGGATAAATCCACTAGATTCAGTCACTAATTAGATTAGGATTGAATACTAAGTAGATTGATTGAAATGGAATATGTTTGACCCTCTTTTGTAAGTTGACCAGTTGAATTAAAACTAAGTGTTGGAAATGAAGACAAATATGAGAAAACAATGTTCTACATATTTGGGATTTCATTGTGCACCTAGATCTGAGAAGTTTGAGATGATTCAAAGCTGATCTATGAAATCTGCCAAAAGTAGCTGGGACCATGTATCTGGACTAGGATGTCCACCCTATTGGTCATCTGAACTTTTCGTGCCTCAAAAAGGGTTATTCTATCTCTACAAATAAATCTTAATTGCAGAGGTACAACTGCGCACCTTCTTCCTACACACAAAAAGAAGGGGAAATGTGTTGGGAATAGGGGTTTGCCTTTAGGTCAAACACTAGTTTTGGAATTAACCAAGCAGTTGAAATAATGTAATTGAAATGACTAAAAGTAGAAATCCTCCTCTTTGAGGGGATGTTGAATTGACTAAAAATGAAATGCTTATACCTCCTTGTGAAGTTTTTCATGCCTCCACTTGGAATTATTACTTCATGAATTAGAATGATGATCTCCTCCTCGATGCTTGAAATCTTGACTCTATTACTACTCCAAAGCTTGAAGGAAGACTAAAAATTCTCAATTGCTCTTGAATGCTTGAATTCTTGATCTCTTAAATGCTTGCAGACCTCTTGAATTTTCCTCCTCTCTATCAAATGAGAGGGGAAATCCCTCTTATATACTTTCTAGTAGGATGAATGAATTAATTTTCCAACATGAGCTGACATAGAGGGGTATTTCCTGCTCAAATTTGAGATGGGTCAAGGGGTCCAATGTAGGTCCCCTTTAGAGAGTACCATGGTACCTCGCCCCAGTCCTAGTGGAGACCAGGGCACCATTCCCTGGTCCTACCCTATTTTGGGGTAGGATCAAGGTGGAAATGTGGTGTGTCTTTGAGTTGAATGGTGTTTTTGACATGTGTGAGCATAATTAGGTCTCCAATCAGGCTGAGGGACACAAACACTAAGGCAAAGACCCAAATGTGATTGAAAATTGCAAGGGGTACAATTTTTAGGACACTACATTTAGCCCCCACTTTAATGGGAGTATGAGCTTACACAATACTCAAGGTAAAGTACAAGGAATTCAAATTGAAATACTTTCACCATGTCAAAGAGGCAAGATACACCAAGCCCGCAGTGGACTTTAGGATCTTACAACTTCAATGATAAGGTAAAAGGGAAGATCATGAGAGAGAGAAAGAGAGAACCATGACTACAAATAGTAAGGTTCTCTTAATATGAGTCACGAAAAGAAAAAGCACCAAAAATTACAAAGCAAAGACAAAGTTTGCTAAGTAACTTTAAGAATCAAGAGATAGAATCATGAGCGGAGTGTATGACCCCACATTAAAGTGATTGTGCATGCCTTGCCAGGAGAAATTTCTTTAAGGTAGGATACACCCAAAAAGACAAGCACATTATTGCAATAATTTAGCCCCCAAGAGAGGATAAATCAAAGGATAATGAACAAAAAGCAAAAAACATGAGGTGGTTTCACCTAACTTTGGACCTCAGTATGCTTTTTATGATAAATCATATATATCATGTATATATATATTGTCCTCATCCCCCAAAGGAAACCACCATGGAAGAGAACAAAACATATCTTAACGCTTTGAATTGTCCTCAAGTGAACAACACTAGGGACAACAAATAGAATAATAGGGGAACAAATAGAAGAATGTCACAAATAAGAAAGAGGAGAGAAAAAGAGAATCTACGGTGCTAATGAGGCTAATCAAGCACATCATCCTCCCCCCGATCTTACTGATCATTATTTTGAGAAGGTGGACAACATGCAAGAGGAACCACATCAAGCACAGTAGATGGATCTATCACAAGTTCCAAACAAAGACCATGCTCTAATGATGATTCACTTTGTTTGTTATTAGGAGTTAGGATTAATGCTTTTGAAAATTTTGTAGATAAATCATTGTTAACATCCACATAATCATATTCATCATAAAAAATATTAGGATCAACATTTTCATCATTAACAAAATTTTCACCTATTTCTTCACCAAGATTAATAAGAATAGGAGCTCTAATAGGAACAAAAATTGAATCATCATTTGTTTTAAGTATTTTACATCTTGGAGAATTAGGTTGAACATCTTGTTTAGGAGAAAATAGAATCATGTCAGCGGTTGGTGTTTTAGGAGAAGAAATGGTTTGGGAAACAACTTCATGAGCTCTTGCACGACATCTCCATCAATGTTCTCTTGCACAATAGTTTCATCTAGTTTTGGCTGAAGGTTTAGGTTCATCAAGCATAGGCTTCATCTCTTCTTTTAGGGAAGGATGAAAAAGATAAGGTCTTTTAGGTTGGGCAATAGGAGAGGCTAGTCATTAATTCTCTCTATAAGATGAAGGAGGAGAAAACACACCATATAAAGGAGGAATGAGACCTGTGTATGAAGGAGACTAGGTCCATCATGAGGAGGAGGGATAGGTCTACCCTTAGGAGGAATAGATTGATGCTTAGGAGGAAGAGATTTTCCACATTTGGGAGGAAGAGTGGACTCATTCATAGTAGAAGGAATAGATTATTCCTTAGGAAAAAGAATCTCACTTTCCTTAGGAGGAAATATAATCTTATCCTTAGAAGGAGAAGTACTAGATGTCTCCTCAGGAAAAATATTATTTCTTTCCTTAGGAGGAAGAATAATCTTATCCTCAAGAAGGGGTGTATGGTTATCAATAGGAATGCTAAGTGTTGGATTTCTAGGTTTACTCAAGGATAAAATCATTTCATTTTTCCATTTTTGATATGATCTAAAGAGAGCATCACTTCTAGGCTGAAGAGGTTGGAATCATTCAGACCAAAAGTAATCAAGACAAACGTCTCCATTCCTCACTACATGTTGATACATGCTATGATTGATAGTTGTGATTTTACCATTATGAGGAAATTTCAAACACTTATGAATAGTAGAAGTGATTTCTTTCGTGGAAGAGAGCCAAGGATATCCCAACTTCACACTAAATTGATCGGATGTAGGAATGATAGAAAATTGAATATCTAAGCATTTAGTGTTGGCATCAATAGGAAGTGTGATAGAACCAATGGAAGGAAAAGAAAAGCCATCAAAGACTATACCTTTGATTCAATTGCAAAGTATAAATAAGTTATTCAATCATCATATTAACCATGCAAGAAGGATCCATAAGCACCCCTCTAGCAGCTATACCTTTGATTTTCACACTTATGTATAGTGGGCCATCGAGTGCTTTAATGGTCTCACTAGAATCAAATGTGATGCACAAATCCTGAGGAGGGTCTTGTTGATCTGCAAGGTTCACCACATTGTTAGGTTCAAGGCCATCATCAGTGGGAAAGAAAGCAAGATTATCAGTCTCAATCACATTAGTAGAATGGGATGGTAAGGGATCAATTAAAATCTGAAGGTTTTTATTAGGAGGAGCTACGGATTTTTTTCCTTTATCATTCACACTTGCCACATCTATGGTATTGTTATCAATCAATTCTTGAATCTTTCTTCTCAATTAAAAACATTTTTCAGTATCATGACCAGGTTGGCGATGGTATTGACAAAAGGATTTAGCATCAAAGTAAGGTGAAGTTGTCTTAGATGGATCAATTGGTTTGATTTGGGGAAGTTTTAACACATTGCTTTGTATTAACTAAGACATAATGCTATGCAAAGATTCATTCAAAGGAGTAAATTATTTTTCTCTTTTAAAGTATCTAGACAAAGGAGGCACACATGTACTGGCTACCAGTTGATTGTTGTTGTTGTCATTGAATTTTATGAATCCTTTGTTTGGTTTTAACTTCACAAATGGTTGTTGAGCACTATCACCCTTATCACTCAGAACCATGGAAGGAGATTGCTCCAATTGACTCACAGTTAGTTGATAATTCTCAAGTACTGCACACAATTGCAGAAAAGAAGTAAACTCAGTTAAGAGAAGTTTATCCCTAATATATTTTAATAAAAAGCAATAAAAATATTTTGAATATCTTGGTCAGGCACAGGAAAAAAATCTGAGAATACAAATGCTTATATCTACCAATAAAATCAGTCACTTTTTCTTTAACACCTTGTTTACAATGCATCAAATCAGTCAAAGTAACTTTAAGACCAATGCTATTGTGAAATTGTTCAATAAAAGAATTAACCAATTGATAAAAGAATTAATAGAATAAGGAGTAAAAGAACAATAGAATTGCAAATCTCTATCCCTTAATGTTCTAGTAAACAATTTTGCTAACAATCTTTGATCATGAGAAAAGTCACTAGACAAAGTTTGGAATATTTTAACATGAGTTAAGGGATCATCTTTTCCATTATAAAGTTCCAATTAAGGGACTTCTACATGTTTAGGAGGGACTTCTCTAACAATGTCATTGGATAATAGGCTCGCTACATCAAATGTGGGTACATTATGTTTAGATTGATTCATAGAAGCTATTTGTTTTTGTAAGACATTGTTTGGGCTAGACTATTGACTGTAGCTTTGGTATAAGGATTGAAACTAGACATGTTGGATTGAGAGGGAGGAGTAACATTGTTGAATGAAGAGATTGAGAATAAGGAGGTGGGACACTATGATAACTAGGTAATGGAGAAGGTTGGATAGCACATGGAAGACTCATAAGAGGAATGAAGGAATTGTGAATGAAGGAATTGCCCCCTTGACTAACATTTATAGGTGGTGAGTGTGATTTTGTAACAAGGGGAACACTCATGGTAGGAGAAACTAAAGAAGAGTTATTTCCCCCATGACTAACATTTATAGGTATGACATTTTGTGTAGAGGTATCCATGACGTTTGGTGTGAAAGTAGGAACACTAGTCATAGGAGTTGTCAAAGGAATGGAATGATTAACATGAATAGGAGGTTGTGTATAACCTAGGATTTCAGCACAACTATTCATAGGCATGATGTTAGAATTAACAATATGAGAAATACCAAGCAATATATCAACACCATGTTTATCACTTTGAATCATTTGTTTTAATCCTTCAATCAATGGAAGAGCCTCACTTTTCGGGTATTCAAGACTCATCCATTGTTGAAGATTGTCAAATTGATTGTTCATATTTTCCTATTGGTTAATGGATATTGTAGTTAGTGATTCCTCCACATCATGAGAATTATCTAGAGGATAAACGGGGATATCTGTAGGATTGAAAGAAACACCAATATCCTTATTGAAAAAGCTAGCCAGATTAGGCTCCATCTCCTCAGTAATTAAACCTTGGACAACCTTAATTCTACAACTTCTTCTTACGGGGATACTATAGGTGAGACTAATAGTAGTAAAATGCATGCATTAAGGGAGGGAAATTGAAATTTTGAATTTTGAAATCTAAGTTGCAAAATAACTAAATAATGCAAAATTATAGGAAAATGATTACCAAATTAGATGAACAAAATAATTGAAAATGCAATCTCCTAGGAAATTGAAAATTATCCAAAGGTAATTGAATTTAAAATTAGGCCCTAGCGAAAATAACCTCTTAATTTTAAAATTGAAAATTGAAAGGAGGGAAGATTAAATTGAAAATTAGGGTTGTGCAAAACTAACCTTTTAAATTTAAAAAATTTTAAATCTTGAAATATCACAGAAATCAATTTAATTTTAAAAATCAAGGTGTATTTGATTAAACACTTAATTTTAAAATTTAAATTGAAAATATTGAAATACAAATTTTTTTTCGACCTTAGGGTGACCTAAAATCAATAAAATTTCACAAATCTTTGGAATTGGACAACGAAATATAGTCAAAACAGCCTCTTGAAATTTGAGGAGAAAAAGTCGAGACTAGGTAGCTAGCTACTTGGTCCAACCAACTTTTTACCAAATTTCCAAGGAAGCAAGATATTGTGATTTTAATGTGAATTCCAAAAGGATATATGGAAATTGGATATGTCTAGATATGTGAAATAAGGCCTTCAAAGTCGAAATCGGACACACTTAAGATGTTTGATAAAATGATAAATTGAAAGAAAGAAATAAAAAATGACACTCTTAAGGTTAAGGGAAAACTTTTATGAGCTTTAGATCTACTTAAATTGATTATATACTTAAGGGTAAATTTGAAATTGAACAAGATTAATTTAAATTAAAAAAATAGGGTTTGTTGCTTAAACTGCTTAATTTTAAAAATTAAAATTTGAAAATTTGAATGTTGTAAGGTGGGAATTTAAATTTTTGAAATTGAAGGAACGATTCAAATTTGAAAATTAATTCAAGATCTACACAATCCACAAGTTCAATTTTAAAATTAAAAACTAGGGCTTTTTTATTTAACAACTTAATTTTAATAATTTTGAAAATTGAACATGTAAATGAAAACTTGAATTGTAAAATTGAAGAGATCGCAGATCCGAAACAATCAATCTAATTTAGACAATTCAAAAGCTCAATTTTGAATCTAAAAGTTAGGCTTTATGTGAATTTAACCTCTAAATTTTTGAAAATTGCAAGGAAATTAAACTTGTAATTGAAAATTTCAATTTTAAATTGCATACACTCAAATCTGAAAAAAAAATCAGAATTAAGGGTGTAAGGAGTCGGGTTCACCAAAAATGTAAAGGGTAAAATTAGGTGACTTAGCAATTTGCAACAGTGAAGGAGAAATCACTGAATCACCTATTTTCGCTTGGGGGAGATGATGCCTTTACATTCAAAAGAGGGGGTAAATCCACTAGATTCGGTCACTAATCAAATTAGAACTAAATACTAAGTATATTGATTGAAACCGAATATGTTTGACCCTTTTTTACAAGTTGACTAGTTGAATTAAGACTAAGTGTTGGAAATGAAGACAAATTTGAGAAAACAGTAAGCTATAGATTCGGGATTTCATCGTGCACCTAGATCTGAGAAGTTTGAGATGATTCGAAGCTGTTCTATGAAATCTATCAAAAGTAGCAAGGGTCGTGTATCCAGACCAAGATTCCCACCCACTTGGTCCTCCAAACTTTCTGCGTGTCAAAAAGGGTTCTTTTGTCTCTGCAAATAAAGCCTAATTGCAAAGGTACAAATGTACACCTGCTTCCTCCACATAGAAGGAAAGAGAAATATGTTGGGAATAGGGGTTTGCATTTAGGCCAAACCCTAGTTTTGGAATTAACCAAGTGGTTGAAATAATGCAATGGAAATGACTAAAAGTAGAAATCCTCCTCTTTGAGGGGATGTTGAATTGACTAAAAATGAATTGCTTCTACCTCCTTCTGAATTTTTTCTTGCCTTCAGATGGAATTATGACTTCATGAATTAGAATGATGATCTCCTCTTCAATCCTTGAAATCTTGTCTCTATTTCTGCTCCAAAGCTTGAAGGAAGACTGAAAATGCTCAATTGCTCTTGAATGCTTCTAGACCTCTTGAATTTTCCTCCTCTCTATCAAATGAGAGGGGAAAGCCCTCTTATATACTTGCCAATAGGATGAATTAATTAATTTTCTAACATGAGTCGACATAGAGGGGTGTTTTCCTTCTCAAATTTGAGATGGGTCAAGGGGTCCAATTTAGGTCCCCTTTAGGGAGGACAATGGCGACATGCCCTAATCTTGCCCTATTTTGGGTCAGGATCAAAGTGGCAATGTGGTGCACCTTTGAATTGAATGGTGTTTGTGACATATGTAAGCATAATTAGGTCTCTGATTAGGCCAAGGGGTGCAAACACTAAGGCGAAGACCCAAATGTGATCAAAAATTGTGAGGGGTAAAATTTTAGGACACTAAACTCATAATCCTCACATAATAAAAAAATGACATATTCAAATAACATAGAATAAACTCATATAGTATCTCAGTAGTCAATGTAATATCATCTAAACCAAATCCATTATACCACCATAACCTAAACTAACAAAAGTCACATTATAATAATATATATATGAAACAAACCACTCAATAACTATAATAATAGTAAAAGATAACATGATAAAGATCCACTGAAGGAGGGGTCTCACATCAACCACAAGTATAATATCAACATAGTCAAAATCAAGATCAAACATATCTATAATGGGACAACTCAAAAATCCACCACATTTCACACTCTTCTTATGTCGCATTTCAAATATATAGAAACATAATTTCTCAAAAATAAAAAATAAAAAATGTAGTGTAGTAAATTTTATCGCCTTACAATTTCATTCTATCTCGGCCCTTGATTTACTATACATTCTCCTAGCTCGGTTTAAGTCTATTTTGGCCATATCCTACCCAATTGCCATCATATGCTAATGTTGTGACCATATCAAATGTATGTGTTCCTAATACTCTACAACCATCTTTCTATAGTCTTTTAGAGTACAAGGGTTCCCATCACTCTAGACATGACGTGGATGGATTGAAATGCGGGGTGGCAATGTAGGGTGGTCGGGTGTTCATGGGGGGTCCCAATCACCTTTCACTAAATTTTTATCCAAAACTAATTAAATTATTTTATTATTTAATTAGTACTAATACTTCTTCTAATTACTTGTAGTTAAATAATTTTTAATTATTTTATTATCGTCTATTTAATATTTCTTAATCAATTACTTTAAGTAATTATTCCTCCATGATTATATAACTATTTCTAATTGTTTAATCCCTTAATCCAATTTGCATAATTAAATAAATTTTAAATTTATTTAATTATCCCAAATGTGGGTGAAATAAATTTTATTTATTTATTTTCAAACCCGCTTAACTCTCCCACTTTCTAAATTATTTCCTCACTCAAATCTTCCATCTATTCCCACTTAATTCTTCCACTTTCTAAATTCTTTCCTTACTCAGCTAATTCATATACTTTTTCATGACTCACATTTGCTAATTTCATCTCTTCACAAGTGACATATTTTCTTTTAGTTGAAAATAAATAGTTTCTTTATTTATTTTCACTCAACTTATCATTATTTTCACTTAACACATTCTTCACATTTTCATTGCTCCACTTTCAAAATGATAGCTTTTGATGAAAGTGAATACTTTATTTATTTATATTCAATTAACTCATCATCTCTTCACTTAAATTCTTCTCTCCTTTAACATCCACTATCTATTTCTCAAAATCGAAATCAATTTTAGTCATTGATCAAAATCCAAATCTTCTATATAAACCTAATCCTTTCATCATTTTGGAACAACCACACCTTTGATATCTTCTCATAATAATAACATCATATCTAGCTTTCAAATTAGTTTTATGTACATAATTTCTAAGTGCACTTTTAGAGGACATTAAGAATAATAATGGAGAGCACATGAATGGATACAACTTTGGTTTGGGTTTGATTTAATTTTGTTTTAATGTATTGTGAATTCATTTCTCTATTGGTTGTGTAGGTCTTTTGCTTCGAACTTGGGATTTTTGGTTGCTCTAATGTTCTTTGCATCTTTTCCTATTTCCTACTATGACATTTCTGTTAGGATAACCAGTGAACAACTTAGAGGAGGGGGGGGTGAATTAGTTCTTAATAGATTATATCAATTAATCCACTTAATAACCTTTAACCAGATTAAGTACGAGTAAAACAGAAACAGATGTTGGTAGGAATAGATACCGGTAAAAAATACAACTTAACAATTAAACAGATAATCAATGCAATGCAACCATACCACATAACACCATGATTTGTATGTGGAAAACCCAAAAAGGGAAAAACCATAGTGGGAAGCGTACCCACAGTTAGATGATACTTCTATAGAAAGTATATGATATAATGAGGGACCTGCAAGGTACACTGCCTAGAGCGTACTGCTCATTACAAAAGAGTCTCACTGACTACAGAGGGGTTATAACCACCTCAAGATAAATGGACAACAATCCAGAGTAATGAACTACCAGAGATAGCATCTACCATGCCTGATTACAGTCCCAGTTAAGCTCAATACCGGAGGGCTTTGACCTCTTCCTTAATCCCAATTCAATCACCTATGATCGACCAAATCTCCTTCTAATATGATATTGTATTTCAAGACCACGACACTTATTCCCCATTCCCATACCATGATCTACAATGAGATCTTACATCATTTTATACCAACCCTAAGGCCTAAACCAATTAGGTCGGCCACCTAAAAGATATTGTTGGCATTATGTGAACCAGTATAAGGACATAATGATATTGTATGTTGTCATTAATGTCAATATGTGATATGAAGTGAACCGGCATATGTGATATGTGAGAAGAGATAACTGGCATATGTGTGAACTCGTATATACGCCAAAGTGAAGCGGTATATTTGTTCAAGATGAACCGGCACATGGAAGCACTATGTGACTACCGATTGGTAGGTAGTTTCCACTTCAGGATTTCCAGTTGGAGTACCTCAAGCCTATGTGACTCAATTGGTGATCTTTGTGTGATGAGTTAATAGTATAATGGAGAACAGGTCATGTTGCCACGTAAGCTCTGTGCACATGAAGGATCTTGCATGAAGAAGACTATTCCTATCTACCTCAGGAATGTGCAAAGTTTGTCAAACAGTGATAACATGTGATGGGTTATCAGCCGCCATGAAATCGGTGGATAATGGACGATGGAGAATGTCTTGAGAGCGATTCAAGATTGTTGCATTTAATGCAGTATGATTCAACGGCCAGGATTGAACCGCTTGAATTGCTTAACCTAACAGGTTTAGGGTTTAGGGTTTTTGCTACCGACTTGTCTGTTTCCTATAAGGTCAATGTTGCATTTCTTTCCAAGGTTGTTGGCAAAAGTTGTGAGTGTGTATCCAAGGGAAGTGATACGTGATTCTTGTCAGACCAAAGGAGAGAAGAGATACTTGCAAAGTGAATGTGTAGAAGGTGAAAAGGAGCCAAAACGGATCTGCATTAGCATTGAGTGCTGCTACCTGATCATTGTCTTTCCTATTGATCTTTAACCACTTCAACAGTTGTGAAATCCCTTAACAGGGTAGCCTTAATTGGCTTGATACAAATCCCTTAACAAGGTAGCTTTAACCGGCTTGATTCAAATCCCTTAACTGGGTAACTCGAAGTTAATGAGTTCTAGGAAGCTATAGAGCTCTAGAGATCCTTTAGCTATTGAGTTCTTGAAATCCTCTAACAAGGTAACCCCAACCGGGTTTAACCCTTAACCAGGTATTGCAGCCATCCCTTAACCGAGTGATGCCTAACAAGATCGGTTCCTAGCAGAACCTATTGTAATATTTTTAACCGGGCAAGGCTCCTAACAGAGCGGACTTCTAAAGAGTTCAAAAGCAGATTGTGGGTATTCATCCCCACCGTGGTTTTTCCTAGTTGGGTTTCCACGTGAAAAATAGGTGTGTTATGTGTGATTTTTTTGTCTTGTGATACTTTGTTATTACCCATTGAGCATATGATGGTTCTGTGTTTTATGCCTATCTATAAAACATATTGAACTAATTGTTGTGAAGATTAGATGATAGTTTACTTGTTCATGCATGAGGGTGTAATGGTACTATAGTATTGAGCTAAGAGGAAAGCCTAGTGAGTGATTGGTTTATGATTGTTTTAGTTATTCTGGGTCTTACCGGTTGCACTCTGTTTCAGCTAGTATCACTGCTTGCCAATCATTTGGAGTATTTGCTATCAAACTGGTTTTGGACTGTATTTTTGTTTGTACTAATTCACCCCCCCCCTCAGTACCGGTTTGGTACTATTGGTTCATCATTAAGTTATCAATTGGTATCAGAGCACTCTAGGTCCTCTATGTTGTAAGCTTAACCACTTGAGGTAAAGATCCCAGTCAAATGATGAAGAGGGAAGGTCCAAAGTTTAACAGGGAAAATTTTGGTATATGGAAAGATAGGATGAAGATATTCATCAAAAGCATGGGTGCTCAACATTGGAGTTATGTTGAGAATGTCTATGTTGTCCCTACCGGTAATCTCATCAATGACCAAAAGAGAGAGATACAAGAAAATGGGTAAGTCATGGAAGCCCTCATCAGTACTCTATCTGACATTGAGTATATTGATGTTTAGGACAAGGTAAATCCCAAAGAGGTATGGGATGATCTTGAAAATATCTATGGTGGTGATGAACATGTAAAATAGGCTAAGGAAGAAAGCCTAAGAGGGAAGTTTGAAGATATGTGGATGGTTGAAGGTGAGACCATTCAGCTGTATGGAATAAGATTCAAAACAGTTGTTGGAGAAATCAAGAGTGCAGGTAGTAAAATAGAAGATTCCACTGTGGTAAGAAAAGTCCTGAGATCCATGTTGCCGGTCTATGCAATAAGGGTTGCTGCTATTCAAGAGCTGAGATCAATAGACAAGTCTAAAGTATCATTGGACTCCATCATAGCCAAGTTAACGGCCTATGAGCTAAATAGTTTTGATGGCAGTGTTCAAAAGACTGAATCAGAATTCAAAGCCTCTACTATACCATATAGAAAAGGAAAAGAGGTTAGCACTAGTGGGGAACCTAGTCAGAGCAGATAAATGAATGATGAGGAGATTCTGATGGCATTTGAAGCTCTCCTTGCCAGGAAGCTTCCTAAAGGAATCGGTAAATACAAAGGTAAGCTACCTTTGAAATGCTTTTCTTGTAGCTAGATAGGACATATTGCTATAAACTTTCCTAATGGCGATAACAAGGACAAACCAGAAAGTTTCAGGAAATTCAAAGGAGGAAACCAGAGAAACTGTTTTGTGGCAATTGATGAAGGTGTCACAGATGAGGAATCAGAAGATGAAGAGAATGAAGACATTGTGTTTGTTGCTGTAAAGGAAGATGTGGTAGACAAGAAGGCTCTTGTCTCTTGGTTTGATAATTCCAATGAGTGGATCATTGACAATGGCTATTCTCACCAAATGATAGGTGACCGGAGCAAGTTTCTATCCTTGGAGGAGTATGATGGTGGTGTGGTTCGCTTTGGCAATGATGCACCATGCATGGTCAAAGGTAGAGGGTCCATCTCTCTAAATGGAAAAAGCAGTACTGACAATGTGTACTGGGTTGATGGTCTCAGACAGAACCTACTAAGTGTTGCCTATGTAAATGATAGTGGCCTCACTTTGGAATTCAAGAATGGAGTTTGTAGAGTCAAAGGAAAAGATGGTAAATTGGTGGCCACCGGCATGCAAACCAAAGGTAACCTATTTCATCTGAATGCAAATATAAGTACATGTCTTATGGCTAAACTTGATGATAGCTAGATATGGCATAGGAGACTCTGCCATGTGAACTTTGATAACATTGTGAGGGCTAGTAAGATCAAAGCAGTTAGAGGGTTGTCGGTGCTAAGAAAACCAGATAATACCTTGTGCAGAGAGTGTCAATTGGGGAAAATGTCTTCCTCAACCTTTAAAGGTAAATCTTTCACTGCTGACAACTTGCTTGATCTTGTGCATACTGATTTGTGTGGTCCTATGAAAACCAGAAGTGTGCAGGGTGATAGGTACTTCATGATTCTCACTGATGATTGCTCAAGAGTGATGTGGGTCACATTCTTGAAAGAAAAGTCTGAAGCCTTTGTGAAATTCAAGGCTTTTAGAGCATTAGTGGAGAAGGAAAGTGGTAAAAGAATCAAGTGTCTCAGAACTGATCAAGGAGAGGAATTCACTTCCAGTGAATTCAACAAGTATTGTGAAGAATTTGGCATCAAAAGGCAATTGTCTGCCCCCCGGAATCCATAGCAAAATGGCCTAGCAGAGAGGAATAACCAGACTATAGTTGAAGCAGCTAGAACCATGTTGATTCAAGGAAAGGTAGCTCACACCTTTTGGAGAGAAGCGGTGAGCACTGCAGTCTACACTATGAACTGGGTACTCATCAAGAAAGGTAAGGACAAAACTCCTTATGAGTATTGGACCGGTAAGACACCTATGGTTAGCTACTTTAGGGTATTTGGTAGCAAATGTTACATCAAGAGGAGTGAACATCAGGGAAAATTTGAAGCTAGATGTGATGAGGGAATATTCCTAGGATATTCCACCAAGAGTAAAGCTTTCAAGTGTTACAACAATAGGACTCAGAGAATTATGGAAAGTATCAATGTAAGAATTGATGAATCCTCTAAGAAAACTAAGGAAACCGGTAGTAAGCAAGCTGTGAATGAACTGGTTGCAACCTTCTGGGAACTAGTTGTCATTCAACCAAGTACCAGTAACAGTGTTCCTGAACTAGTGAATGCTGATACTGATGAAGATGAGGATGAAGAGGAAAAGCAAGAAGAACTAGTCAAGACCATTCCTCGATATGTCAAGTTGAATCATGATCCTAAGCAGATGATAGGAGATAAGGATGCAGGAATCCTTACAAGGAGAAAAATCAGAGAAAATTCATGTATGATCTCTTAATTTGAGCCTAAATCATTCAAAGAGGCTCATAAAGATGGAGATTGGATCAAGGCAGTGGAGGAGGAACTTGACTAGATAGAGAAAAATGGTACATGGTCCCTGGTACCTAGACTGGAGCATAAAAATGTCATTAGCATCAAATGGGTGTTCAGAAACAAGTTGAATGAGGATGGCACAGTGATTAGGAATGAAGCCAAATTGGTGTGCAAAGGATATGCTCAAGAAGAAGGAGAAGTCTATGGAGAAACCTTTTCTCCTATAGCCAGATTGGAAGGAGGTCATATGCTTCTTGCATATGTAGCTTTTAAAAGGTTCAAAGTATATCAAATGGATGTAAAATCTACATTCCTAAATGGTGTACTTGAAGAGGAGGTATATATAGAGCAACCAGATGGGTTTTCCCTATCTGAAGACAGTGATATGGTGTGTAGACTACATAAAGCCTTATATGGTCTAAAGCAAGCACCTAGGGCATGGTATGAGCGCCTTGTTGGCATATGGACACTCCAATGAGACATTGTGTGTGATTGAAGGTTTTGTCATTGATGACAACCTTGCAATCCTATGGCACCGACAAGACATCATACCGGAAAAGCATTACACAAGAAAGATAGTGCACCAGCATCAACAAGAACACTCTACACCGGCACCGGCACCGGCACCGGCACCGGCACCAACACAGAAGAAAAGATGTATACCGGCATAGAGGCCGACAGGATTTTTGATATATAATATTTTGATTATTATTGTAAGCCGACTTGGCAAATTGTAAAATGACTCTTGTATATAAAGGAGATCATTGTAGACATTTAAAAAGGTAAGGTAGCGAGCATAAAGAAAATTATTAGGCAGACCTAATGTGCGAATTATAGGTCAAGGGTATATGTAAAGAACAGAGTTAGAACCGGTACTGAATCTGGCATTGGAGATGCTATTGTAAAGAAGTACAGATCATTGGATTAGTATAATCCTGATTGTAAGTCAGTGTGACTTCTCATTGAGCAGTGAGCTCTAGGCAGTTGGCCTTCCTGCATGTGTAGGCCCCTATTGTAAGTAATATTCTCTTATTGGCCAGTAAGTGAATATTGTGGATCACAAATCCCACTGAGGTTTTTCCCACACCAGGTTTCCTCGTTAAACATCTTGTGTTATGGTGTTCTTTTCATGTGGATGTTTCTGATTCTATTTATTGCATTAATTCTTACATACCGGTATACTGCTATTTTATGTTCTGCATGTTTTAACTTAAGAAATACTACTCACCGGTTAGATACTGATTCACCCCCCCCTCTCAGTATCTGTGGCAATCCTAACAATTGGTATCAGAGCTTGGTCCTCTATTTTTAGAAGCCTAACAGCTTGAGGAAGATCTTGACATCGGTAAAGATGGAAAATCTGATGAAACAACTTGAAGGAGCTCTTACTGATTATGATGCAGAGAAGTTGAAAAATATCGAATTAGAAGATGATTTAAGGGTAGCTCAGGATATCATTCAGGCACTTCAAGAAAATCTTACTATTACAAGAAATTAGAGAAGAGAACTTTGTGAAAAATTGCAAAATGAGAATGATGAAAAGGAATCACTTAATGATATGATAAGCAAGCTGAAACAAGAGATCATGACAACAAAAAATGAAATGCAGGATATGACTATGAGATTTTGCAAAGAGATTGAGGATAGAAAGAAGAATGAAGAAGAATTGACCAAAAGGCTAAGTGATGCAGCAAATGAGAACACAAGACTTAGCTATGAAAATGACATGTTGAAGACAGATCTGATGCATACTCAGAATGACTCAAATGAACTAATGAGACAAAAAGAAATCTTGGAAAGAGAATTGGAAACTACAAATCAACATAAAGAAAAATTCAAGAAAAGCTCAGAAGAACTTGGTACCTTATTGAAGAATCAAAAACCCAAAGGTGACACTTCTGGAATTGGCTTTGAAGTTGGAGAAAGCTCCGGTACTGCAAATACTCAAGATCACAGCAAACCGGTAAGACCACCTAATGCTTATAAATTCAATGGAAAATGCTTTAACTGTAATAAATATGGTCATAGGGCAAATGAATGTAGATCTAGGAATTATCAGAATATCAATCCACCCACCGATCAATGTTCCAAATGCAACAAAATTGGTCATAACTTTGAAAACTATAGAATGAATGTGAGATGTTATGTTTGTGGAAGATTTGGACATCTATCTAATCAATGCATAGCACAAACCGACATAGGTTATGGGAAGGCTATTCAGAAAAATAATGTAAGTTGTTATGCATGTAACAAGATTGGGCATATTACTAAATTTTGTAGAAGTAAAGGTACACCGGTAGACAACAAAAGTGCTAGCTTGAAAGGTAAAGAAAAATTTGAAGAGGTTAAGCAAGAATTCTCAAAGCAATGGATTAGAAAAGCTGATCTAAATATTGGAATACTCCTCCACCGGTAGAACCAACAAATGCTTCACCGACAGGACAGAGTGATGCTTCATCGATAGGACAAAGCAGTGGTCCACCGGCAGGAAGTTCTTCATCTAATTGAAGAAAATTTTCTTGAGGGTTTTGCAATCTAATGACACATGTGCTATTATTCCCTCGGTTAGAGATAAGAAGTTGAAAATCATTTATTATCGGCAAACAATGTTAAGTGAATACTTAACCGGCATGCAATTAATGTGGTAGATAGCGAAAAAGACTTTATAAAATAAGGTTTTGGCTCCATTTCATTTCACCGTGATTTCAAACTTTCAGAGAGTGCGAAGATTTCTGAGCTAAGGCATTTCGAGCAAGGAACAAGCACACTCCAAGCAATCATCCATCCAAGATAGAAAAAGGTATTTTATCATGGCATCCAACTCTGCAATTGAATACATAGCGAACCCTACTGTTGTGGAAGTAATTAAAAGACCTAGGCTCATATTTCAGTTGGTCCCCGAAATAGAAAAGAAGGATGATACCTTAGATGCATTTTCTCAAATCCCTAAAGGTGTTGTATATGCTAAAGACCCTAGAATGTATATTCACTGCAATATTGAAGAGTTAGGAGACGAGGAAATCAAAACCATGTATAAAACTGAGATATGTGATGATACCGGCAATGTTAAAGCTGAACACAAAATCATTGAAACCCTAGGATTCACAGAAATCCTTAGCATTCCTGAATTTCCTAAGGATGTGATTAGGATAGTGTTAAGCAGAGTTCATGGAGAATTTTTCTGGTTAGATGCAATTCATAAGATCACCAAGCAAGCGGTAAAGGTTGTCACAAGGTTACCAGCCACCGGTAAAAGACCAGACAAGAACAAGAAAGTTTCAAATGATTTAGTCATAGACCTAATAGGTGCAACATTTGATAAAAGATCTCTAAGGGTCAATGATGTAAAGGATACAAATGTGAGATACTTAAGTATGATATTAGGTTACAAAGCCACTCATGCCAATAGACTTAACTCAGTTTCAAGTTTATGCATTAAGAGTGCTTATGATATGATAACAGACAATGCAAAAATTGACATCTGTGAATGGTTAAAGGATGAACTGATAGACAACCTTGGAAAGATAAAGAAGGATAAGAAAGGAACTTTTAGATTTGGAAATTTGTTAGTACGTCTAATGCTTCATATAACAAAACAAGTTTCTGGTATAGGATATAATGAACTTGGATATGACATACCAGTAGGAAAGCAACTGACAGAATTGTTCAATACCATGGGTGAGAACAAAGAAAACAACATTCATGACTTTTTCCAAGCACTAAAGACAAAAAGGAAGGAAAGGACAAGGTTATCTCATAAAATTGTAGATAAATACAAAGATGATATATGCTTTGTTATTAAAAAGGATGAAATATGGATGGAAGCAGTCATGCCACGGACAATCTGGGTAACAAAAATGGGCTATGAGACAAATGACCACATAGTTGAAACTTATGCCAAAGCACTTCTGGAAGCTCCCAATGAACCTAAGGAGGAAGTATTTGGTAGTGCTGAAACAATAGAAAAATAAATACAGTCCAAGAAAAGAGTGAATAAGGTAGAGGCATTTGTGAGAAAAGGATCCAGACAAGCAAAAGCCATTAAGGAAGATGTATTAAAGAAAACCAGCATAACTAAAGATGAGTTAGTAGCCCCACAACTTGAAGCTCATCTATCATCGGTAGGTACTTCTTCAAAAGGAGACATACCAGCAACCTTTAAAAGATTTGTTAGGAAAAGAGATCCCTCACCGGCAACCACTCCTTCACCTAGAAGGACAAGGCAGAAGCAACAAGCTATGAGATCTCTGGTCAGAAAGGTCACACCTAAAAAGAAGCTGACTCCTAAGAAAAAGAAAAAGACAAAAACTAACTTGGCACCTCTAGACATTTTGCTAAATGAGATCACAGAGGAAGGAAAACTAAAAAACATAGGGAAAATTTATGACACCCTATCTGCTGATGAAAAAGGGCAAGTTGAGGAGAGTGTAATATTACATATGGACATGTTCAAAAAAATTTTGATGGAAGTCATAAATGAAATTCTTGATGATTTATACAAAAGACTTGAGGCCAGAAGGAAAGGAGTAATTGAATTAGACAAGAAAATAAAAATGGAAAAACTATTTGCTGTATATCTGGTAAACTCCCCAAAGGAAATTGATGAACTGATAGCTTAGGCTAACTAGACAGTCTTCTCCACTGCACACTCGCATATCTCACTAATGGCAGGAAGAGTTATAGAAGTTTCAGAGGAAACAGAAGATGGTTGGGACATATTTTTGGTTGAAAAAGAAAAACAAGAAGAATATAGGAATCCCAAGCCTATTAAGGTATATTAGAAGGATAAGGACAAAGGGAAAGACAAAATTGGTGGACCTCCAAGCATAAGGGTTAAAGATAACCTACCTCCACCTATAAAAATTACAACCCCTAAAAACCAACCGGTAGCTGAAAGCATGGATGTAGAGGATAGCAATCCAAATCCTAAAGTCCTGTACACTATAAATGTTGATACCCAAAAGATCAACATAACAGTTGATAAAGATACAAGTGAAAAATCAGATATGGCTAAAGAGTCTCCGGTAATAGGAAATACAAAGCAATCGGCAGAGGATACAGGGAAAAAGATGGAATCAAAGGCATAAACAGAGAAACTGATAGAGCTAAAGGCTCCGGAATAGATGCCACCAGTAAGCAATGAAGCAGGAAAACCAATGCTAAAGGAAATGCAGACACAAACTGACCTGCTAGAGGTCAATACAAGCATGGTCACTTCCACCAGTACTCAGTTTGTTGGGTCATCATCAAAGTCAATAAATGTGACTGAGGTATTACTTGAATCCATTAAGAAAATAACTGACTATAGTTCACAAGCTTATAAAGCAATAGATGATTCAATACCAATGTTGAAGATAATTGCTCCTGATTGTAATATAGATAATAAAGATTCTTTAGGACAGTTGGACACATTATGTAAATACATTTCTGGAAATATTGAGAAAATAAAGGAAGAATCTGTAAAGGACATGGTAGAAAAGGAGAAACAGAAATTCTTTGAAGAAGAAATAAAGAAGTGTAATAGAGACTTTGACACACTTCTACCGGAATTGTGTAGTTTGTTAAAAGAGTATAAAAACCTATATAAAGACACATGCAAAACAAACTTTCTGACTGTAGATATTGATAAGAAAATAAGCAAGATATGGGAAGAGATAAACAAGCTTGCAGACAATTTTGTCAACTCACCAGATTCACTATCTATTTTTGAAGATAAGTTAGCAAATTTTGAGGAAGAATTGCTTAAACAACAAAGAGAGAAAGAGACAATAATAAACAAGGCAAAACACTTTAGATCTAAACTGAGTCCAAGACTGGAATATCTAGCATCTCTACAGAAGGAAATCTCAGAGGCATTAGCATAGGGAAGTAAAACACCAACAAAACAATTGCAGCATCTGACTGGTAATGTGAAGAGGACTAAAACAACAATAAAAGATAGCAAAAAGTTTATGGATAGTATAAACTTAATTTTGGGTGATCTTTTTCAGATAATAACTACCCAACTACAAGGTTGAGGATATGGACAGGTATAACTACAAACTCTACTAACATCTTGACAACCTTTGTCATTGATGCCAAAGGGGGAGTAGTAGGATGAGAAAGTTCAAAGACAGGAATCATATGCTCAGGGGGAGCCCTTCATATTTTTGGTAAATTTTTTGGACTACACATTTTGGACACTTTTTGAAATTTCTCATGAGTGTTGCCATAAATGCCAAAGGGGGAGATTGTTGGCATATGGACACTACAATGAGACATTGTGTGTGATTGAAAGTTTTGTCATTGATGGCAACCTTGCAATCCTATGGTACTGGCAAGACATCATATTGGCAAAGCATTACACAAGCAAGACAGTGCACCAGCATCAACAAGATCACTCTACACTGGCACCGACACCGGCATAGAAGAAAATATGTATACGGCATAGAGGCCGACAAGATTTTTGATATGTAATATTTTGATTATTATTGTAAGCCGACTTGGCAAATTGTAAAATGACTCTTGTATATAAAGGAGATCATTATAGACATTTAAAAAGGTAAGGTAGTGAGCATAAACAAAATTATTAGGCAGACCTAATGTGTGAATTATAGGTCAAGGGTATATGTAAAGAACAAAGTTAGAACCGGTATTGAATCTAGCATTGGAGATGCTATTGTAAAGCAGTACAGATCACTGGATTAGTATAATCCTCATTGTAAGTCAATGTGACTTCTCATTGAGCTGTGAGCTCTAGGCAGTTGGCCTTCCTGCATGTGCAGGCCCCTATTGTAAGTAATATTCTCTTATTGGCTAGTAAGTGAATATTGTGGGTCACAAATCCCACCAAGGTTTTTCCCACACCGGGTTTCCTCGTTAAACATCTTGTGTTATGGTGTTCTTTTCATGTGGATGTTTCTGATTCTGTTTATTGCATTAATTCTTACATACCGCTATACTGCTATTTTATGTTCTGCATGTTTTAACTTAAGAAATACTACTTACCGGCTAGATACTGATTCACCCCCCCTCTCAGTATCTATGGGAATCCTAACACGCCTACATTCCCATCTTGTGAAGATTGGATTTGACAGAACAAGTGAAGATAGCAATATCTACTTGAAGTCTAAAGGAGATCAGATCTTGATCTGTGAGGTTTTTGTTGATGACATTATCTTTGGTGGATATGACAAGATGAGTCATGAGTTTGCTGATGAGATGAAGAAAGAGTTTAAGATGTCACTCATAGGGGAGATTAAGTTCTTCATTGGACTGCAGATCCAACAGATGAAAGATGGAATCTTTATCACTCAGTCGAAATATGTCAAAGAGGTGTTGAATACTTTTGGCATGGAAGATAGCAAACCGGTTGGTACATCGATGGTGACCGGTTGCAAATTGACAAAAGAGGATGATTCTGCACTAGTTGATGAGAAGGAATACCGATCAATGATTGGTAAGTTGCATTATGTAGTGCACACCAGACCGGATATTGCACATGTAGTTGGCATTACTGCAAGGTTCTAGAAAAGTCCAAGAGAATCCCACTTGATTGCAGTCAAGCGGATTCTTAAGTATCTGAAGGGAATAGTTGACTATGGATTGTGGTACCCATACAGTAATGATTTCAATCTAAAAGTGTTCACAGATGCTGATTGGGCAGGTAATGTGGATGACTAGAAAAGCACAACCGATGGTGCATTCTTTCTCGGTGGTAGACTGGTCTCATGGATGAGTAAAAAGAAGAGTTGTATCTCTTAGTCTACAGTGGAAGCGGAGTATGTTGCAGCTTTTATGAACTGCACTCAGACAATTTGGATGATGCATGTACTGGAAGGCTTCAAAATCCCTGTATCTGAACCGGTAAGTATATTATGTGATAACACAAGTGCTATCAATATCTCAAAGAATCCATTTTTACATTCTAGAACCAAGCATTTTGAGCTTAACTATCATTTCTTGAGGGAAAAGTTTCAGAATAAAGAGATTGCACTGGACCATGTTTCCAGTAAGGAGCAGTTAGTAGACATATTCACCAAGCCTCTTCCAAAGACTACATTTGTGCATTTAAGAGGTGAATTGGGGGTACTGCCCCTTCAGGAGGTGAACTAAAAGTATTTGTTCCACATCAGTCAGGTATTGTATAGTCAATTTTTTGTTGATTGATGTGTTGAAGGATGCTACTCCTTAGGGGGAGCAGAAAAATGGAACAGGGTTGCTTGTGCCTCCACTTTGGCATTGTTGTCAAAGGGGGAGAAGGAGTGAAGCGGAAAAGATATCTCTAGCAAATGGGGGAGAAGATGTGAAGCAGAGAGATATCTTTGTATATTGCCATCAATGCCAAACGGGGAGATTGTTGGCATTATGTGAACTGGTATAAGGACATAATGATATTGTATGTTGTCATTGATGTCAATATGTGATATGAAGTGAACCGGCATATGTGATATGTGAGAAGAGAGAACTGGCATATGTGTGAACTGGTATATATACCAAAGTGAAGCGGTATATTTGTTCAAGATGAATTGGCACATGGAAGCACTATGTGACTACCGATTGGTAGGTAGTTTCCACTTCAAGATTTTTGGTTGGAGTACCTCAAGTCTGTGTGACTCAATCGGTGATTTTTGTGTGATGAGTTAACAGTATAATGGAGAACAAGTCATGTTGCCACGTAAGCTCTGTGCATGTGAAGGATCTTGCATGAAGAAGACTATTCCTATCTACCTCGGGAATGTGCGAAGTTTGTCAAATGGTGATAACGCGTGATGGGTTATTAGTCGCACTGAAATCGGTGGATAATGGATGATGGAGAATGTCTTGAGATTGATTCAAGACTGTTGCATTTAATGCAGTATGATTCAACAGTCAGGATTGAACCGCTTGAATTGCTTAACCTAACAGGTTTAGGGCTTAGGGTTTTTGCTACTGACTTGTCTATTTCCCATAAGGTCGATGTTGTGTTTATTTCCAAGGTTGTTGGAAAAACTTGTGAGTGTGTATCCAAGGGAAGTGATACGTGATTCTTGCCAAACCAAAGGAGAGAAGAGATACTTGCAAAGTGAATGAGCAGAAGGTGAAAAGGAGCCAAAACGGATCTGCATTAGCATTGAGTGTTGCTACTAGATCATTGTAATTCCTGTTGATCTTTAACCACTTCAACAGTTGTGAAATCCCTTAACAGGGTAGCCCTAACTGGCTTGATACAAATCCCTTAACAAGGTAGCTTTAACCGGCTTGATTCAAATCCCTTAACTGGGTAACTCAAAGTTAATGAGTTCTGGGAAGCTATAGAGCTCTGGAGATCCTTTAGCTATTGAGTTCTTGAAATCCTCTAACAAGGTAACCCCAACTAGATTTAACCCTTAACCGAGTGATCCCTAACAGGATTGGTTCCTAGCAGAACCTATTGTAATATCTTTAACTGGACAAGGCTCCTAACAGAGTGGACATCTAAAGAGTTCAAAAGTAGATTGTGGGTATTCATCCCCACCATGGTTTTTCCCAATTGGGTTTCCACATGAAAAATAGGTGTGTCATGTGTGATGTTTTTTTCTTGTGATGCTTTGTTATTACTTGTTGAGCATATGATGGTTTTTTGTTTTATGCCTGTCTATAAAACATACTCAACTAACTGTTGTAAAGATCAGATGATAGTTTACCTGTTCATGCATGAGGGTGTAATGGAACTATAGTATTGAGCTAAGAGGAAAGCCTAGTGAGTGACCGGTTTATGATTGTTTTAGTTATTCTGGGTCTTACCGGTTGCACTTTGTTTCAACTAGTATCATTGCTTGCCAGTCATTTGGAGTATTTGCTGTCAAACCAATTTTGGACTGTATTTTTGTTGTTACTGATTCACCCCCCCCCTCTCAGTACCGGTTTGGTACTATTGGTTCATCATTGTTTTTTTAGATATTACAATAAGATCATTACATAAATCCATATTACAATGATATGCCATGTTGGCTTAAGACCAAAACAATAATAACCAATCCATAGAACATCCTGAAACATCCTGGTAACGTGTAGAGTACATGTTAACATGATACTGATCCATAACCTAGATAGGTATCGGACCTATTTTGGGTCCACCATGACAAAGTGATGTCTCCACCTAGTTGAAGCATGATCAGAGAAAATCTTCAGCATTCTGAAAGCCACACCAATACCACTTATGCATCCTGACAAGATTCCTTAGTAAAAGCTTTGTCGGTAAAACCTTAAACTAATATTGGTAAGGGTTTACAAGGTTGTATGATAGTATACGATCACCAAGTCAATACCAACTGACCAAAACATGCTCCAAGAACATGTAACACATAAAATCAAACATACTCCATTGATCCAAACATGTCGAAAGTGTCCAACAAATAGTCTCTTCTACCAGTAACACTAGATCTTCTACCGGTAACCAAAACGTGCCTGTTAGTAACCAACCATAACAACTAGTATCAACATCAATGATAAAACATGAATGCAACACATAATCAATTCATCCATAATGCCAACAATCTCCTCCTTTGGAATTGATGGCAATGCTAGATGTGAAAAACATCTAAGTACCAAAAAAATGCCAAACAAGTCTCCCCCTGTGGAAGACAACCAACAATCTCCTGAATATCAATAACCCCCCCCCTGTGAATGATATCTCTATAAAGTTCTGAAAGTAATTTTCACATCACTATCTCTCCCCATTTGACATCAATGCAAAAAATTTGACACAAATATCAAAGCAAGAATGTAAACCTCTGAATCTCAAAGATGACTACTCCCCCTAAGTAGTAGCACCACTCAACAGTGCCAAAATGAATAGTATCTTTGATAATTCATGTAGGAATGATGACAAACTGCATCAATCAAGTCTCTGTTGGAGGGGCGGAAACCCCTCACCTGTCTCTCAAATACTCAAATGATTCCTTAGATAGTGGTTTAGTGAATATATCTGAAATTTGTTCTTTAGTGTTCACATAAACCAATTTGACTTCATTTCCTTCTACCTTGTCCTTCAAAAAGTTATACTTTATTGATATATGCTTAGTTTTAGAGTGAAATACCAGATTTTTAGACATGTCAATAGCTACAAAATTATCACAGTAGATACCTATTGGTTCACTACAATTTATCATGATATCCTTCAACATTTGCTTCATCCACAAGACTTGAGTGCAATTAGTTGATGTTGCAACATACTCAGCTTCTGCAGTAGATAAAGAAATGCATAACTATTTTTTGTTGATCCATGATACTAGTTTCTTTCCAAGAAAGAAAGCTCCACTAGAAGTTCTCTTCATGTCATCAGTATCTCCTGCCCAATCTGAGTCAGTATATGCGCATAAAGTGAAATCATCATCTCTAGAACACCATAAGCCATATTCTGTTGTTCCTTGCAAATACCGAAATATCCTCTTTACTACATATTCATGTTTTTCTTTAGGATTACTTTGATATCTAGAAACAATACTTACTACATTCATAATATCTGGTCTAGTTTGAGTTAAATATAGCAAGCCACCAATCATAGACTTATACCTTGTCATATTTATCAGTGTAGACATATCTTTGATAGATAATTTCTCACTTGTCACCATAGGAGTACTTACCAGTTTATCCATACCAAAATTCTTCAACAATTCCCTCAGATACTTAGTTTGATAGATAAAAATGCCTTTGTCAGTTTGAGTAATCTGCAAACCTAAGAAAATTTTCATCTCACCAATCATGGACATTTCAAATTCACTCTTCATGTTGTTAGAAAATTCCATGCACAATTTATCTTCTCCTCCAAAAATGATATCATCAACAAATACTTCAATAATCAGAATATCATCATCAACAGTTTTATAATATAAATTACTATCAGCACTGCCTTTAGTAAAACCAAGCTTCAAAAGATATTTATCCAACCTTGCATACCAAGCTCTAGGAGCTTGTTTCAATCCATATAAAGCTTTCTTCAATCTGCAAACCATATCTTTATCATCTGTTAGTGAAAATCCATTAGGTTTCTCAATGTATACTTCTTTCTCAAGTTCACCATTCAAAAATGCACATTTAACATCCATTTGATAAACCTTATAGTTCTTATAAGTTGCATAGTGAAGAAATAGTCTGACAACTTCAATTCTAGCTACATGTGCAAATTTCTCACCATAATCAATTCCTTCCATTTGAGAATATCTTTTACAAACCAATCTAGCCTTGTTTCTTACAACTTGACCATCCTCATTCAGTTTATTCCTAAAAACCCATTTAGTTCCAATATCATTCTTATTTTTAGGTCGGGGAACTAAAGTCCAAGTCTCATTCTTCTCTATCTAATCTAATTCATCTTCCATAGCCTTTAACCAATGTTTATCCTTACAAGCTTCAATAACAGATGTCAGTTAAACTAGAGAAATAAGACATACCTCTTCATTTTTCAGTCTTCTTCTTGTCATAACTCCCTTTTTCCTATCTCCAATCATTTGATCTTCAGAATGATTTATCTTTACATACCTTGGTGTTTTCTGAACTTCAGGTTCACTGCTCTGATTATCAGTCACAGTTGAGTTTTCAGACTATGCTGATGTAACTATCTCAGTTTCCTGTACCAGTTGAGGCATTATCGGTTCAGTTATGATCATTTCCACTATCGGTTCCCTATCATATGATATAGATTGTTTTTTGTACTGCTTATCCACTTTGACATTAGTGCTCTCCACAATTTTCTGCAATCTTTTGTTATAACATCTATATGATTTTCTTTGAATTGAATAACCAAGAAATATCCCTTCATCACATCTAGGATCAAACTTTCCAATTGAATAATCTCTTTTGATATAGCATTTACTTCCAAAAAATTTAAAATATTTAACAGTAGGTGTATGTCCAAACCATAATTCATAAGGGGTCTTATTGGTTTCACCTTTGACATGAACTTTGTTGAATGTGTAGACTATTGTACTCATTACTTCTCTCTAGTAGATGTGAGGCAATTTGACTTCCATCATCATAGATCTTGCTGCATCCAAAATGGTTTTGTTCTTTCCACTCCTCCATTTTGATGAGGAGTCTGAGGTGCAGATAATTGTCTCATAATTCCATTTGTCTCTCAATAACTGTTAAATTCATGATAAGTGAACTCACCGCCTTGATTTGATCTTAGAAATTTGATTTGCAATCCAGTTTCTGTTTCAACCTTTTCTTTAAAGATCTTGAATTTCTCAAAGGCTTCAGACTTCTCCCTAAGAAAAGTCGCCCACATCATCCTAGAATAGTCATCAATAATCAGCATGAAATATCTATCACCTTGAAAGATTCTTGTTCTTGTTGGACCACATAAGTTAGTGTGAATCAAATCAAGTACATCATTAGATTTATCTTGTATGCTCTTAAAAGAAGATCTAACTTGCTTTCCCATTTGACATTCCTTACATTCTAGATTATGAGGCTTCACAATCTTAGGTATATCTCTAACTGCCTTAGTTGAACTGATCTTAACATTACAATCAAAATTAACATGACACAACCTCTTATGCCATAACCAACTCTCACCAATATGAGAAATCAAACATGTCTTATTACCAATGTTCAAGTGAAATATATTACCTCCAGTCTGAATACCGGTTGCAATCTCCAAACCAGTCTTGTTAATGATTTTGTATTTTTGATCTTTAAACTGTAGTTGGAAACCCTTGTCTACCAATTGACCAACACTCAAAATATTATGTTTTAAACCTTCTACATAATAGACATTATCAGTATTATTCTTACCATCTAGAGAAATAATACCTCTACCTTTGATCATACATGCTTTGTCATCTCCAAATCTGACTTGACCGCCATTGTATTCTTGCAGGGATAGAATTTTTTTTTTTTCTCTAGTCATATGATGTGAGCATCCACTATCAAGTACTCATTCATCCTTATCTTCAACTTTTTCTGCTAGTGCCTTTTCTTCATTCATGATAGCCGGTTCTGGTTCATCTTCCTTTAAAGCATAGAACACCCATTCCTTTCCATTGCCAGATCCACAAGTAGATTCTTCTATCAATTCATTCCCAAAGTCATCACTTACTCCTTCCTCATCTGCTATGTAGCATTGTTTACTTTTCTTGAATCTATATCTATTCTGGTTAGGCTTAAATGATTTCTTAACTCTTTCCTCAAATTTTGCATTCCTTTCAAGACATCTAGATGCAAAATGAACAATCTTATTACATGAAAAACATTTAAAAGGTGTTTTTCCTTCATACTTACTCCCTACCGGTCCTTTAGGTACTCTTCTAGCAAATAAGGCTTCAAGTTGCTCAAATTCTTCATCTTCTTTCCTCATATCTTCCAATTCTTTTGCATATAAAGCTTTCCAATCACTTTTTCCAGTAGATGATGATGGTGATGCATGAAAAGTGGGTTCAAATTTTGCAGCTTCAAAAGATCCAAATTCTTCAAGCTCAAAAGCAGATAATTTCCCAATCAGAATGTCTCTATTAATTGAAGTGTTTGCCATTGTTCTCAGCTAATTAATTGCAGTTGCCTTCATCTTGTAATCTAGTGGAAGGGCTCTCAAGACTTTGGAAATTATTTCATCTTCACTTAGAGATCCTCCACAACATTGAATTCCCATAACAATTTCATTTACTCTTTCCATAAACACAACAATTATTTCATTATCTTCCATCTTCAAGTTTTCATATCTTACCCGGTAACCATCAAGTTTAGCAATTTTGACAGTAGGATCACCTTCATTCAAAGTTTCAAATTTATCCCACATAACCTTTGCCAATGATTTATCAGTCAATCCCATGATTTGTTGATCAGTAAGTACACACAAGAGGGCTTCTCTAGCTCTGCAATCATTTTCAATATTCTTATCCAAGTCTGTAGGACCAGGATTGCCAGATGTTGGATCATAAGGTGTGTAACCTTTCTCAATGATCTATCAAATATCCTTGCCAAGACATATAAGATGAGTCCATTCAAATTTTCCATAATTTATTTCATCAAGCTTAGGGATTTCTCTTCTGAAAATAGTTGTTGGTGGATTAGTTGCCATAGGATCTACCTCAAGCAGTTAAGCTTCTGCAAAAGAGGACCAAATCTCTGATACCAATTGTTAGGATAATCATTGAACAACTGAGAGGGAGGGTGAATCAGTTGTTAACAGATTATATCAATTAATCCACTTAATAACCTTTAACCAGATTAAGTACAAGTAAAATAGAAACAGATGCTAGTAGGAACAGATACCGGTAAACAATATAACTTAACAATTAAAAAGATAATCAATGCAATGAAACCATACCACATAACACCATGATTTGTACGTGGAGAACCCAGAAAGGGAAAAACCACGGTGGGAAGCCTACCCACAGTCAGATGATACTTCTGGAGAAAGTATGTGATACAATGAGGGGCCTGCACATGTAGGAAGGCACACTGCCTAGAGCGCACTGCTCATTACAAAAGAGTCTCACTGACTACAAAGAGGTTATAACCACCTCAAGATAAATGGACAAAAATCCAGAGTAATGAACTTCTAGAGATAGCATCTACCATGTCTGATTACAGTCTTGGTTAAGCTCAATACCAGAGGCCTTTGACCTCTTCCTTAATCCCAATTCGATCACCTATGATCGACCAAATCTCCTTTGCTTATGATATTGCATTTCAAGACCATGATACTTATTCCCCATTCCCATGCCATGATCTACAATAAGATCTGACATCATTTTATACCAACCCTAATGTTTAAACTAATTAGGTCGGCCACCTAAAAGATATTACAATAAGATCATGGCATAAATCCATATTACAAGGATACACCATGTCGGCTTAAGACCAAAATAGCAATAACCAATCTAAAGAACATCCTAAAACATCCCGGTAATGTGTAGAGTACACATTAATATGATATCGGTCCATAACCTAGATAGGAACCAGACCTATTCTTGGTCCACAAAGCCAAAGCTATGTCTCCACCTGGTTGAAGCACAATCAAAGAACATCTTCAACATCCTATTGCCGCACCAACACCACTTATGCATCCTATCAAGATTCCTTTGTAAAAGCTTTGTTGGTAAAACCTTAAACCAATGTTGGTAAGGGTTTACAAGAGTGTAAGATAGCATCTAATCACCAAGTCAATACTAACTGACCAAAACATACTCCAGGAACATGTAACACATAAAATCAAACATACTCCATTGATCCAAACATGCTAGAAGTGTCCAACAGATAGCCTCTTCTACTGGTAACACTAGATCTTCTACCAGTAACCAAAACCTGTCTACCGGAAACCAACCATAACAGTTAGTGTTGACATCAATGCAACATATAATCAATTCATCCATAATGCCAACAATTTCAAGTGAACCTAATGTGAATCACACTTGTGTTCTGATCAAATTTTTTTTTTGGATATTGCAGGATCTAGTGATGTAATTGAGGAATTTGTCATGCATCTAACCATAATTTTTTACATAATTTTAATTAATCGTAACACATCTGAATTGTTAAAAGGGCTTTAAATTAAATAATCCTAAATTTTACACAATTGTGTTTATATGTGACACATCTAGATTGCAAGCAAATTTAAAATTGTGGGATCAACGAACAATAATGGATTAAGATTATGAAAAATATTATCATCTAATCAATGGTTAATTGATTTTAATTAAGTCTAATTAAGGGTGTAAGAATTGGTGAAGGTAGCCACCCAATATCTAGTGACCAAATGGAAAGCACAACAAGAGATAAATGATTTGTGACAAGAATAAATTGTATTCCTATCAATGATACAAGAGAATAAAATCATATGGATAGAATATAATAAATTATACAATTATTGATTATTACATAGGAGACCCCTTGGTTATATAGCTCAGATAATAATATAGGAGTGCATAATATTATGACAAGTGTGATAACCTTATGACATAAGACTAAAAGTGACAACCTATCATCCCACCTACAGTGGAAAAGTGGTCACATGATAGCACCACTAAAGGTGGATCACCCACCAAAGGTGGAAAAGTGCAACCACAAAAGGTGGATATGATAATGTGATAAAGAAACTAAATGTGGGGACACCATATAAAGTGGAAATGATAACTTGATAAGTCCACCTAAAGTGGAAATGCCTCAACTATTCCTTTACAATTCCCTAAGTAAGATTTTAAGTAACAATAGGACCTAGGTGGAAAATAAAAAAGGAAAAATAACTTAATTACACCAACATCCCCCTTAAGTGTAACTTAGGGGAATGTAGACTCAAGCTAACAATGCAAGATGGGTCTTGGCAACTAGGCCAAACTGTTGAAAAAGACAATCTAGGATCTTGTAAAGATTAATGTAGAACATGATCCAAAGACTCAAGTGTCTCCTCTAAATATAAAGACACCTCCTCCAAATGTTGTACATAAGTATCCACAATCACATCAAACTTGAATAAATGAGCATGTAGATAATGAACAAGATAGTTAGAGTTCTCCCTCACAACAACTGAATAAGGATCACTTTCATCAAAGAGAAGATGAATGTCATGAATGATGTCTCATAAATCTATAATGTAGGACTCCACAAACAAACTTGCAATTTTGTCAAGTAATCATCCCAAGGGGTTGTATCTAGAATACAATGTATATCCTATTGCACTGAATCAAAAGAACCCAAAACTATAGAAAGACAAGCATCAACAAGAGCAATAGTAGATTTGATATCAATAGGAGGAGATGAAATACAAGGATCAAGAACTAGATCACATGTGAGAATGCCCAAGTTCAAGTAAATAATGCTCTCCTCAATATAAAAATCTATACTTGAAGTATGATCATCATCTAAAGAATCAAAATCATAAATAGGAATAAAGTTTGAAAAGGATTACAAATGATATGAATGATTGATCACCCTAGTAGAAATGATAGCTCCACTCTCCAAGTCTCTAATGATAACTAAATCAAGAGTGAAATCCACAGTCTTCCTTGTTGCACCATGAGTTATTTGATACGTGGAAAGAATATTGTTTGTCAAGTGAGGTACACACAACACATCACTGAAGGTGTCATCCCCAATATCAATAGATCCCTTCCCAATTATATTCATATATGTAGTATGATTAAACATTAAAATCGATGGCATGTTGCAAGGATCAAATGAAGAGTACATAGACTACAAAGATGCCATATGATGGGAAGCTCTTAAATATAGAAGCCATCTCCCTCAATAACAACTTGTAGTAGCATAGAGAACTTGTCCTTTACTTGTCTTAAAAGTGTGACTCTTTCCCTTATCAAAATCTGTTTCTTTGGAAAAATAAGTTAAAGTAGACATTCTACAGGGAGAACTAATTCTATTCTTCTCAAGAAGATACTTCAATTCATTAATATCCTTCTTGTAGTAATGGTGTTCATCGTGTCCTAACTTCTTGCAATATGCACAAGTAATCTTATCCTTCTTGGTTAATTTCACTTTACGAGAGGATGTAGAATATCTTTGTTGAGGAGAGGAAGATTGTGCTTTATCCTTTTGTGGCTTTGGCTTTGATTGCTTCAACTTCTTGTTGGTGTTGGCATTATAACAGACAATGGGAGATTGTTGGCATTTCAATAAGGATGTTGAGAAGGTTGTTGATGATTATGGATATAACTGATTAAGGATGTTTACTGTCTTAATATTATTATTTTGTCATTGATGTCAAGAAATTGATTTTCTAATTCAGTATGATGTTGCCATATCTTGAGAAGTATGATTTGATGAGTATAAAGATGTCAGTAAAAGACACAGAAAGGATATGATGAATAAGGGGATGAATAAGGTATTCAATGGGCAACTATTACCGAGTCAGACAATGATGAGATCATGATGTTTAGATTGTTTTAACATCATACATAAGTTGTAAATTGTAAGGTTAATACTATACTGTGTTACCGAGCAAAGAACCTAGTTGGTAAACCCTAAGGTTATTGCTATTGGTTAATGAAGGTAGAATGTCTACCAAGTAAAGTTTATTATTCATCGAGTTGTTACTAAGTTGTAACCGAGTTGTAACAGAATACATTAAATGGTTACATGCATTATTTAATGAAGGAAGGTAATGAGCTGGAATTGATTAAATGATTGGTATGTTGTGCATGAAGTTTGTTAATGAATCTATGGCAAAGGAAAATCAGCATGAAGATCTACAATGCAGATTGAACCGCATTACCCTAGCACAAGTTCCAAGAAATGTATGCAAGTTCCTAGGCGGGGTAAAATGTTTTTCAAATCGAAGGATACATTGAACCTGGACAAGATTGAAGATCCGATGGCTATGATTGATCATGGGAAATGTGATCAAGGAGATTAAGTGGTTAGCTAATTGTTTATAAATAGGGAACTGTTGATAAACAATGTATGCGGGCAAATGTATGCACAGGGATGCTACATAGTGATTACCAAGCACATAAGCTTGAAGACCTGTTTGAATAACAGAGTATAGAAGCCTAGCAGATGGACAAGATTAGTTCTATGTCTAGATTGTATTGAGCAAATAAGAATCTGCTTTAGCATTTTAGATGTGAAGTTGCAGATAGATTTTTATTACTGTTATTTTGTGAAAGTGACAAAAAATCTCTTAACCGAGTGGACTTAACAGTCTTATTTGTAAAACCCTCTAGCAAGGTGACATTCTGATTGAGTGTTTGAAATCCTTTAACAAGGTCACCTCTAACAAGGTGAAGATCCTAACAGATCTGAGGGAAATCCCTTAACCGGGTCACATCTAGCAATGTGTTTGTAATCTTTAATAGGATTTTCTTTTAATTGAGCATACTCTAGAAGAGTATATTTCTTAGTGGGTCTAAAATCCCACAATGATTTTTCCCTATTTGGGTTTCCACGTTAAATCTGGTGTTATGAGGTTTATGATGTTTATATGCTTTTGAGTTTGCATGTTTAGCAGTTCTAGTTATATTACTGAAGTATATGTTACCGAGGTTGAATCTAATATTTTTATGGAAGATTAATTTTGTATGATTCACCCCCCCCCCTCTCATCTTGTTGGCTATTGGATCTGTACTTACATTAAGTATCAGAACTATCAATTGGTATAGAAAGACATGCTTAATAGCCGATGAGGAATCCAATGATGATAAATTAGATGAAACTGATACAGAGGAAGTAGTTTATGTGGCTATCAAAGATGGATCAGATGAAGAAAGGTATGAAGAAAATGCCCTAATATCTCACATAAATACTAATGATTCTTGGATAATAGATAGTGGATGCTCACATTATATGACAGTTGATAAACACAAGTTTGTTATGTTAGAAGATTATGATGGAGACTATGTAAGATTTGGTAATGATGCACCATGTCCAATAAGAGGTAAAGGATCTATAACACTTCTTGACAATGCAAGATGCAATGATGTTTATTGGGTTGAAGGTTTGAAATACAATTTGTTGAGTGTAGCACAGCTAAACAATACAAGTTACCGAATAGAATTTTAGAAAGGAATTGTCAAAGTTCATGACAAGCATGGAAAGTTAGCTGCTACCAGGACACAAACAAAAGGTAATACATTTCACCTTGACTCAACTCGGAACAAGTGTCTATATGCAAAGATAGATGATACCTGGTTATGGCATAAAAGGTTTTGTCATGTAAATTTTGATAATCTAATCAAAATAAGTAAGAAGCATCGAGTAAGAGGTCTACCGAGTCTTGAAAAACCTAAGAATGCTATGTGTCAAGGATGCCAGATAGGTAAGATGACAAGATCAAGCTTTACAAGTAAGTCTTACACTTCTAAGGGAATTTTAGATCTTGTGCACACTAATCTTTGTGGTCCTATGAAAGTTCAAAGTTATTATGGTGATAAATATTTCATATTATTTGTGGATGACTATTCAAGGATGATGTCGGTAATGTTTTTAAAAGAAAAATCAGAAGCTTTTCAAATGCTTAAAAGGTACAAGGCAAGAGTTGAAAATGAAACAGGAAGACAACTGAAATGTCTTAGATCAGATAGAGGAGGAGAGTTCACATCTGATGAGTTCAACTTATTCTGTAATGATCGTGGTATTAAAAGACAAGTCTCTGCACCGAGAACTCCACAACAAAATAGAATAGCTGAGAGAAGAAACAAATCTATTGTGGATTGTGCCAGAACCCTGATGATTGAAAAGAAAGTGCCACAAACATTTTGGAGGGAAGCAATAAGCACAACAGTTTACACCCTGGACTGAGTACAACTGAAGAAAGGTACTTTGAAGACACCATATGAAATCTGGTATGACAAGAAACCTAATGTAAGTTATTTTAAAATCTTTGGAAGTAGATGCTATGTACACAAAGATGATAGAAATGGCAAGTTTGATCAGAAAAGTGAAGAAGGAACATTTCTAGGTTATTCTTCAAGAAGCAAAGCATTTAAATGTTTGATCAAATCATCTAACAAAATAGTAGAAAGTGAAAATGTGAAAATTGATGAATTTGCATAAAGAAATGATGAAGGAAATTCCAAAGAACTAGAAGATTATGATGAATTTGTCTATGTTCAACCGACAAGTCCTACCGAGAAAACTGTTGAAGAAAATGAAGAGAATATCCAGTTACTGAGTGGTGATAAAAATCATACAGAGCCTACCGAGCCTGTATTAGCCAAGTATGTCAGAAGACATCATGCACCAAGTCGGAATATAGGAGATAAGGATGATCCAGTGATGACAAGGAACAAACTAAGATAGAACACATGTCTGATATTTGAATTTGAACAGAGAATAGTGAAAGAGGCATTTAACAGTGAAGATTGGATAAATTCTATGACAGAAGAGATTGATCAAATCAAGAAGAATGACACATGGACACTAATCCCAAGACCAAAGGACAAAAATGTAATCGGTACAAAGTGGATTTTCAGAAACAAGCTAAATGAAAAAGGAGAGGTCATTTGAAACAAAGCAAGACTAGTTTGCAAAGGTTATGCTCAAGAAGAAGGAATTTATTATGGTGAAACTTTTGCACCTGTTGCTAGACTTGAAGGAGTAAGAACATTGTTGGCATATGCTACTTTCAAAAACTTCAAGGTATATCAAATGGATGTCAAATTTGCATTTCTAAATGGAATATTAGAAGAAGAAGTTTTTATTGAACAACCTAGAGGATTTGTTGAAGACAAGAATAAAGATCAGGTATGTAAATTGAACAAAGCTCTATATGGTTTGAAACAAGCACCTAGAGCATGGTATGAAAGATTGCACTCTTATTTGATTAAGATTGGTTTTATAAGGACAAGTGAGAACAACAATATGTACATGAAGAATGATGAAAATGGAATACTAATCTCAGCCATATTTGTTGATGATATTATATTTTGTGGAAATGACTCTTTATGCAAGAACTTTGGAAATGAAATGAGCAAAGAATTTGAGATATCATTAATTGGTGAGATAAAATATTTTATAGGTTTACAAATACTGCAAATGAAAAATGAAATTTTCATTACTCAATCCAAGTACATAAAGGAAATCTTGAAGAAAATTGGAATGGAGGATTCAAAACCAGTAAGTACTCCTATGACTACCAACTATAAACTATCAAAGAATGATGAATCTTCATCTATTGATGAGACACTTTACTAATCCATGATTGGAAAGCTACAATATGTTGTTCATAGCAGACCAGACATAGCACATGCAGTAGGTATAGTTGCAAGATTCTCTGCAGATCCTAAGGAAACACACATGACAGAAATCAAGAGAATTTTTATATACTTGAAAGGCACCGAGGATTATGGCTTAGTATATCAGAAAGGAAATGATTTTGATTTAAAATTTTATACTAATGTTGATTGGGCAGGCAACATTGATGATAAGGAAAGAACAAGTGGATGAGCATTCTTTTTAGGAGAAAGACTAGTGAGTTGGCTTAGCAAGAAACAAGGATGTGTTTCACAATCAATAGCAGGAGCTGAATACATTGCTGCATCATTGAATTGTACCAACATAGCATGGATCAAACAACTATTGGAAGGTATAAATGAGAAAGTTACCAAGCCAGTAACTATATTCTATGACAATACTAGTGCCATTAACATTTTGAAAAATCTTGTTATGCACTCTAAGACAAAGCACATCTCTATCAAATATCATTATCTTAGAGAAGAAGCTCAAGAGAAGAAAGTGGTGTTGGAGTATGTTAGCACAAAGGAACAAATAGCATACATCTTCACCAAGCCACTGCCAAGGGACACTTTTGAGTATCTCAGAAGTAAGTTAGGGGTCCTACCCCTATCTTCTACTCACTGACCGAGTTCGGTGAAAGCATCAATTCGATGACTCTATCGAATATCTTTTAAGAGTTAATGTTGATTTACACACTTTAGGATGTTTTCTAGAGGTGTGCAGGAAACAGTGCAGGATACAATATAGGGAATAGGAATTGAAGACAAAATGCTTTGACCAAGACTAAGTTGACACATTATAGCAGGAATTCACTTCATACAGGAAGAAATTATGTTTTAGTTCTTTACTTTTTGGCATTGTTGTCAAAGGGGGAGAAGACTGAAGAAGATTGAAGAAAAAGGGGGAGAAGACTGGAGAAAAGAGGAGAAGTCTAATGTATGGGGGACAATTCTGATGATAGGAAGAGAGCATTTCAGAATCTCACAAACAACTCACAACAATCCGAATCAATTAGGTCAAATCAATTGGTCTTGCCATCAATGCCAAAGGGGGAGATTGTTGGCATTTCAATAAGGATATTGAGAAGGTTGTTGATGATTATGGATATAACTGATTAAGGATGTTTACTATCTTAATATTATTATTTTGTCATTGATGTCAAGAAATTGATTTTGTAATTCAATATGATGTTGACATATCTTGAGAAGTATGATTTGATGAGTATAAAGATGTTGGTAAAAGACACAGAAAGAATATGATGAATAAGGGAATTAATAAGGTATTCAATGGGCAACTATTACCGAGTCAGACAATGATGAGATCATGATGTTTAGATTGTTTTAACATCATACATATGTTGTAAATTGTAAGGTTAATACTATACTATGTTATCGAGCAAAGAACCTAGTCGGTAAACCCTACGGAACCTAGTCGATAAACCCTAAGGTTATCGCTATCGGTTAATGAAGGCAGAATGTCTACCGAGTAAAGTTTAGTATTCACCGAGTTGTTACTGAGTTGTAACCAAGTTGTAATAGAATACATTAAATGGTTACATGTGTTATTTAATGAAGGAAGCTGATGAGCTGGAACTGATTAAATGATTGGTATGGTGTGCATGAAGTTTGTTAATGAATCTATGGCAAAGGAAAATCGGCATGAAGATCTATAGCGCAGATTGAACCGCATTACCCTAGCACAAGTTCCAAGAAATGTATGCAGGTTCCTAGATGAGGTAAAACATTTTCTAGACTGAAGGATACATTGAACCTAGACAAGATTGAAGATCTAATGGCTATGATTGATCATGGGAAATGTGATCAAGGAGATTAAGCAGTTAGCTAATTGTTTATAAATAGGGAACTATTGATAAACAATGTATGCGGGAAAATGTATGCACAAGTATGCTACATAGTGATTACCGAGCACAGAAGCTTGAAGACCTATTTGAATAATAGAGTATAGAAGCCTAGTAGATGGACAAGATTAGTTCTGTGTCTAGATTGTATTGAGCAAATAAGAATCTACTTTAGCATTTTAGATGTGAAGTTGTAGATAGATTTTTATTACTATTATTTTGTGAAAGTGACAAAAAATCTCTTAACCGAGTAGACTTAACAGTCTTATTTGTAAAACCCTCTAGCAAGGTGACATTTTTATTGAGTGTTTGAAATCCTTTAACAAGGTGAAGATCCTAATAGATCTGAGGGAAATCCCTTAACCGGGTCACATCTAGCAATGTGTTTGTAATCCTTAACAGGATTTGCTTTTAACCGAGCATACTCTGGAAGAGTATATTTCTTAGTGGGTCTGAAATCCCATAGTGGTTTTTCCCTATTTGGGTTTACATGTTAAATCTAGTGTTATGAGGTTTATGATGTTTATATGCTTTTGAGTTTGCATGTTTAGCAGTTTTTGTTATATTACTGAAGTATATGTTACCAAGGTTGAATCTGATGTTTTTATGGAAGTTTAAGTTTGTATGATTCACCCCCCCCCCTCTCATCTTGTTGGCTATTGGATCTATACTTACATTAAGTATCAGAACTATTAGTTGGAACCTTTCTTATGATTATTCACTAAAGCATGTGACTTGGATGACTTGATAATACCCAGTATATTCAACTTTTCTTGTTCAATAATTAGCGTCTCAATGAATGAATTAAAGGATGGTACAATATAGGCACTCCCCATTGTCAACCACTGAGTATACAAAGTCAAACTAGAAACAAAAGTTGCATACTATGAAGGAAGCTTATCCAGCAAATTGAAGACCAATTGTTCATCATTCTTAACAATGTCATAATCCTTTAGTTGTGCTCTTAGGGTAAGTGCACCAAGATGGTGAACAAAAAGGGGGGTATAAGTGAACACCTTTTTTTTCTAAAATCAGCTAAACCTAAACTTGGAGGAACAATTTGAGACTCGTGCACAAAAAAATTGAATATACCCAAAGAACAAAGATTGTAGTACTCTGAATCTAGTCTCCAAAATAATAAAGTTTTTTAAAATTCGATAAGGTTAAGAGGGTTAAATCTTCTGTGCACACAAAAGTGTTCCTATTTTTTCAGCAAAACATAACATAGTGTTTGACGTGCACATCAAACAAGATGGTTGCATTTAGTATTTTGAAAAACCCTTTGGTAGAAACATAGCTAAGAGAGAGCACTAGAATTTGTATATTTTTTTATAATTTTTTTTTGAGTTATTTTTTCTATGATTTTTCAAAGTGGACGCATCTTGAAAAATCAGGTACCTATTCGTGTGCATCACATAACTTGCACCAAAATGATCCAAATTTTTTTTTTTTTTTAAAGTGTAAATAATTAAGTGTAGAAAAATAATATACATATTTTTTTCAAATTTGGACAAGTAGTTAAAAAGCTATTATTAAAATGGTACATGTCTATCTCTGAGAACTTTGGAGACATTGGTAAAAGAAATTCAAGATTAATATGTTAATGTTGTTCAAATTTTTTAAAAATTATATGGTTAGAAATCTCAGAAGATGGGTGAAATTATGGTGAAAATTTTACAAATACCCACTTGATAACATGTAAACCTGATGACAATGAAGTTGAGAAACTAAATTGGAACAAGAAAACAAGTAAAAAGGAGGGAAATAAGGTTCCCAAGCCTCAACCTTGCTATCCAAGGCTAAGTACAAGGAAAAACGCATAGGCATCATACGCATTTTCCTTACATAAAATTAGTTTAGTAACATGGACTTGTATATAATTCATTTAGCATTCACTTAATGTTTTCACCAGGATATATACATAAAATATATTTTCTCTTTGTCTTTATCTTTTATCTTTCTTATGTACTTTAAGTTATATTTTATGTATATATTGTTAGGATGTTTGAGAGTGGTTTCAGATCTCTAGGAGTCATAATGCAGATTCTAGATTTTAGGAGATCTTATAATTTTTGAAACAGACAAATTTTAGTAATTGGTGGGCGTATATCATCATTCTCTTTATATCTCTCTATCTCACACTCTTTGTCTCCCCTAAGCTCTTGACCTATCTATTTTCATATCTCTCTCCTCCTCTCTTCACCTCTCTCTATCTCACTCTCTTCTCTCTCCTCAATCTCTAGATCTTATAAGTTCTTAATCAAATTTTAGTAATCACTAAGCTCTCTCTCTCTCTCTCGCTCTCTCTCTCTCTCTCTCTCTCTATTTTACTCACTTAATCTTCCTCCATCTCTAGAACTATATCTTTGCCTATCATTCCCCTTCTCTCCCCAATTGCTCTATCTCACTCTCTACTCTCCTTCAGGATTTAAACCTATCGATCTCTCGCCCTTCTTTATATCTCCCCTCTGTTCTCTAAATACATGACACATTCTCTCTCTCTCTCTCTCTCTCTCTCTCTCTCTCTCTCTCCATATATCATCTCTCTATCTCCCTACATGCATCCCCTCTCCCTCTCTACATCTACTTCTTTACATACCTCTCCCTCTCTCTTCTCTCTCCTCTCTCTTCACTCTCTTCTCTCTCCTCAATCTCTAGATCTTATAAGTTCTTAATCAAATTTTAGTAATCACTAAGCTCTCTCTCTCTCTCTCTCTCTCTCTCTCTCTCTCTCTCTCTCTCTATTTCACTCACTTAATCTTCCTCCATCTCTAGAACTATATCTTTTCCTATCACTCTCCTTCTCTCCCCAATTGCTCTATCTCACTCTCTACTCTCCTTCAGGATTTAAACCTATTGATCTCTCGCCCTTCTTTATATCTCCCCTCTGTTCTCTAAATACATGACACATTCTCTCTCTCTCTCTCTCTCTCTCTCTCTCTCTCTCTCTCTCTCTCTCTCCATATATCATCTCTCTATCTCCCTACATGCATCCCCTCTCCCTCTCTACATCTACTTCTTTACATACCTCTCCCTCTCTCTTTGTCCCGTTCTCTTTGTACCACCCTCTCATGCTTTATCTCTACTTCCTATCTCACCTCTACCTCTCTCCACATACCTCTAACTCCCTTCGTCCCCACCTCTATTCATCTTCATAAATCTCTCTCTCTCTCTCTCTCTCTCTCTCTCTCTCTCTCTCTCTCCATCCCTTTCTCTACCTCCCTCCTTCCTTCCCTCTTTGCACTATCTCTCTCTAACTAATTATCTCTATCTACCCTCCCTCTCTTTGAATCCTCTCCTTCCCTCCCTCACTCTAAATATCCCCTCCACTTATGTCTAGCTCACCTCTCTATGTTTCTCTCCTTCTCTTTGCACCTCTATATCTATCTATCTAAGTATTTAGATAAATAGTGTACAAGGGGAGTGCAAAAATGTAGGTAGACAAAGATAAGTAGAGAGAAACAAAAAGAAACAGAGGTAGAGATATAGGTAGGGAGGGAGAGAGATGAAGGTTGATAAAAAGTTAATAGAGAGGGAAGGAGAGAGATAGATATATGTGAGATATACAAAAGTGGAGGGGAGAGTTGGAGTGAGGAAGAGAAGGAGAGAGAGGGAAGGAGACATATTCAAAGAGAGGTTGGGTAGATACAGATAAGTAGTTAGAGAGAGAGAGAGGGGAGGGGAGGAGGAGGTAGAGAATTAGGGGAGATAAAGGTATAGAGAGATGGAAATAGAGAGAGGGAGAGGGGAGATAAAGAGAGTAGGAGGGAATATATATGGATAGAGAGAGAGGAGGTAAAAACATAAAGAGAGAGGGGAGATAGAGAGTATAGATAGATGGGTAGGTAGAGAGGTGGAGAGAAGGAGGGAGGGATGTATAAATAAAGAGAGAGGAAGATAGAGAGGAAGAGGGGAGATAGTGATAAGTTGAGAGGGGGGAAATAGATAAAGAGAGGTGAGATAAGAAGTAGAGACAATATATCCTCCTCTCTATGGATATCTATCTTCCCTCCTCTCTGTATCTCCCCTCTTCCTCTCTCTACCTACTTCTCTTTCCATCCCTCTACTTTTATCTCCTTTAACCCCTTCTCTCTCTCTATGGATATATATCTTCCCTCCTCTCTTTTTCTCCCCTCTTCCTCTCCCTACCTACTTCTCTTTCCATCCCTCTCTACTTTTATCTCTTTTAACCCTCTACCTCCTTTCCCATTCTACTATTTGTCTCACCTCACTCTCTGTCTCTCAATCTATCCCTTTATCTCTCTCCCTCCTTCCTTCCATATCCACACTCTCTCTCTATAGCTACTTATCTCTATCTACCTAGCCTCTCTTTGAATACATCTCCTTCTCTCCCTTAATCCAAGTCTCCCCTCCACTTTTGTATATCTCACCTATCTCTATCTTTCTCCCTCCCTCTCCACCTCTCTCTATCTATTTCCCCCCTCTCAACTCATCACTATCTTGGGCCTCTTCCTCTCTCTCTTTTTGTATATATATCTCCCTCCCTACAATATCTTTATTTCTATCTTTACTTGTATCTCCCAAACCTTTCCTTACCACTTCAATCAATATAACTCTCTCCTCAATTTCTCTCTATGCCTTTTTGTCTACCTACATCTCTCTCCCTCCCTACCTATATCTCTAACTTTCTCTCTTTCTGTTTCTCTCTACTTATCTATGTATACCTACCTTTTTGTACTCCCCCCATAAAATGTTTATCTATTTATAACTAGATAGATAAAGAGAGTGGTCCAAAGAGAAGGAGAGAGATATAGATAGGTGAGATAGGAAAAAGTGGAGGGATAGAGAGAGAGAGTATGAAGGTGAGGTAGAGAGTTAGGGGAGTTAAAAGTAGAGAGGGATGAAAAGAGAGGCAGGTATATAGGAGAGGGGAGATAAAGAGTGCGATATAAAGAAAAATAGAGACAATATGAGGGAGGGAGGAAGTGAGAGAGACAAATATAGAGAGAAATATTTATGAAGATGAATAGAGGTAGGGAAGAAGGGAGGTAGAGGTATGTGGAGAGAGGGAGAGGGGAGACAGGGAATTAAAAATAGAGCATGGGAGGGTGGGACAAAGAGAGAGAGAGAGAGAGAGAGGGGGGGGGAGTATGAAATAGAGCATGGGAGGGTGGGAAAAAGATAAAGGGGGAGAGAGACAGAGAGAGATGGAGAGAGATAGAGAGAGATGGAGATAGAGAGACAGAGAGAGACAGAGAGACAAAGACAGAGATAGAGAGAGACAGAGAGACAAAGAGAAAGAGAGAGACAGAGAGATAGAGAGATAGAGACAGACAAAGACAAAAGAGAGAGACAGAGATAGAGATAGAGAGGAGGGGGGATGTAGGGATAGAGAGAAAGAAAAGATATATGTCTATATATTGTAGACACCTAAAAGTTGCACAATGAATTAAGTGAATTTTATTCATTTAATTATTCTTAATCGTTCCTATTAATTAATATCCCTATTCTTCTAATCACCTATTAATTAAATTAAGATTTAATTAATATACCCTTCTTCTATCTAAGCCGTTTAATTAAATTTACATTTAATTAAATCCCCCCACTTGCAAAATCCTACAAATGCAAGTTGCAACCACAAGTGAAATAAATTAATTTTATTTTACTTAAATTCTATTTTCCCCACCCACTTGCAAAATCCTACATATTCCACTTGCCTTTCTAAACCCCCTTCTAGATTCTTCTAATCACTTCTAAATTAGCCTAACCCATCTCCTAAATATTATCACATCCCTAAGAAAAGGGAGGTCACTTCTCAAACCTCAAAGTCTTTGAAAACCATTACAGGCTTTATGTTTTCAACAAGTTAACCTTGAAAGTCTTCCAAACCATTAATGGTTAACTCAACCCTCTTGCATGATTAGAGACTTTCTCTCTAACTCAACTCTAATCTAACCCAAGGGTCTCATCAAGCATTCATTGCTTTGACAATGGTTATCCCTTTAACCCTTGCAAAAGAGTTTATCCTTTGGGTAAAAGCTTTATCTAATGGATAATCTTAGCCTAACCTTAACCCTTACCTCCTAAGGTAACCATGAGGTCTTCTCAAGCATTTACTGATTCTTACATCTCCTCTCAAGCAGTCTTATGTTGACAATTTTCACCATTTCATTGGTGAGAATTTTAAACATGGATTGATAGCTTTCAATCCTGGCCCTTGATAAGATTATCCAAACTTGACCATTCATTGCCTTGTTTTTCCTATAAATAGATCCCTCATTCTCTCATTTTCATATCCAAGTCTTTAGTATCAAATTTATAGACATTTTACTAAGAAGCTCATCTAAATCATTTTAATTAAGCATTTAGCATCTCTTTGATATAAATAATCTTCATAGCATCTTAAATAGGAATTGGCATTATCACATAATAATCATTGTAGACTAGTATAGCATCCTAGGATAGTTTTGTTACTATTCCTTTCATTTTGTTATCATATTCATGTTAGACTTAATAGCATGCATAACTAGGAATGCATCCATGCTATATTTATCAATATCCCTCATTTTCATGATTGTCATCCCTAAGTCACTTTGCTTAGTGATCTGAGAGCAAAGGCATTGGCTTGAGGGGTCTTGTGAGATAGAGAACAATGGAACATCCCTTGGGAAGTTGAGTTATTCAATATAACTCCATAACTTTCACCAAGAGTCACATTGGTGTGTGGACTAGTTTGAAATCACATTTTCTATTTCATCCCCACCACTTTTCCCCCACACACACACACACACACATATATATATATTGGGAGGGGGATAGAGAGATGAGATAGAGAGGAGATCATGCATGTCACGTATTTAGAGAACTAAAGGGAAATATAAAGAAGTAGAGATAAGTTTAAATCTTGGAGGAATCTTGGAGGAGAGGAGAGAGTGAGATAAAGATATAGGAGAGAGAAGGGGAGAGGGGAAGTGATAGTAAGAGAGATGGGTCTAGAGATGGAGGAAGATAAAAAGAGAGAGAGAGAGAGAGAGAGCTTAGTAATCTGACTAAGTCTAAGAATTTTTTTATAAGATTTAGAGCTTGGGGAGACATGAGAGAGTGAGATAGAGAGAGGTGAAGAGAGGAGGAGAGATATAGGAAAATAGATAGGTCTAGAGCTTACGGGATACAAAGAGAGTGAGATGGAGAGATAGCAGTTGAATAATGATATAAGCCCACTAATTACTAAAAAAAGACTGCCTGAAAAATTATAAGATCTTCTAAACTCTAGAATCTGCATTACAACTCCTAGAGATTTGAAACCACCCTCAAACATCCTAACAATATATACATAAAATATAACTTAAAGTATAGAAAATATAACATACTTATATGTTATATTTATGTATATATCCTATTAGAAAAACTAAGAAAATGCTAAATGAATTGCATATAAGTCCATGTTACTAATATAACTTTATGTAAGCAAGACGCGTACATGTTTTTCTTACTAAACATAACCCAGTTTTCTTACTAAAAATAGCACGTGCACATTTTTCTCACTAAACATAATGCGTACGCATTTTTCTTACTAAACATAAAGCGTAGATGTTTTCCTTACTAAACATAATGGGAACAATTCTTTTTAATTTTTAAAAACGTGTACATATTTTGGCTCAAATTTTCCAAGCCTTAACACGTACGCGATTTTCGAATTTATTGAAAACATGATCACATTTCTTCCATTTTAGGCTTTTTTTTGTTGGTGTCTGATTTTTTGTTCACCATATTGGTGCACTTATCCCTTCGCTCATTTTCCTTAGTTACATAGTCTTTAATTGTATCAAAATCCTTAGGTTATAAATTGGTGAGATCATTGTCAAGCTTGTAACCCATAATCTCCTCATATTTTCCATGTAATTGAGTGTAATGGTATAAATTTGGAAATTAGGGTTTCAATGATGAAACCATAAACAATCCCAAATTGACCAAAATAATGGGAAAGAGGGGTGAACCTAATAGATATAGCCTCAATCCAACTACAAAAGGGTTGATAATTCTGATTAGATTCACCTAGATTAGAGTTTTACTTGCTCTTTCCAAGGATTGAATTTAATTGATTGAATTTAGGGAAAAATAGGTGATAATTGAAGTATCCTAATAGAAACAATAAGCTACAAATGTTCCATGGAGTCACCAGCTTGGATCTGGGAAAAATAAGATGTCTAAAACCTATTCGTAGAAGTTTGGTCTAATTTTTTGAGACCAGGTAGTATCTATTTACCATGGCCCTCTGAATTTTATATCATCAAAAGGTAAACTTGTATGTCTTTGTGAACTCTTTCAATCCTCCTGAGTACAACTCCACACTTGTTTCCTGCACAAAAAAGAAAGGGAAAGATGTTGGGGATAGGGGTTTGCCTAAGTCAAACCCCAATTCAGGAATTAACCTAGAATTAAATAATGCAAATATTGAAATAAATGTTGAATAGGTATACCTCATATCTACAATTGTTGATAATGATGCAATGTTCTTTAAATATAATCATAAATGTTGTATGTAATGGCATGAAAAACCCTAATCAAACACACATGCTTGCATGAAAATTGATGATAGTTTTCTATACAATGGTTGAATGATGAATATACATCCTTGAAGATATTTTAAAATTCTTGATTATGAATACTTCATGGATGCATGAATATTTGGGATAGATAATGGATTTCTTCTAGGTAAAAATGGATTGATAAGATTTTTTTACATAGGGTTCCCTAGGTAAATTACCGATTAGGCCAAACTCCAACGGTCATGTGTAGCCATGGGGATCAATTTACATTGGAGAGATACAACACATACCCTAATTTAAATTAGGGCTCCATTGAGAGGGACCATGGCATTTTAGGGCACCATATTCTAGACCAGGGTGTTCCACGCCCTAGTCCCTTTGCAAATAGAACCAAGATAATACAGAAGGGGGAAGGATACCTCACTATGGGAACCACCAATGGTTGTTCATGGCCTCAAAACTAGAGAATGGGGTCAAATCAGACCTAGAGAGGGGATGGAAATAGGACATAGTAAATTGGGAGCCAAAACATGAGGTGTAAATTGGACCCATGACAATTTATGATGCTACATTTATCCCCCACATTAACGAGAGTATGAGCATACACAAATACTTGCAGTAAAGTAGATGAAAGAGGAGAGAGAGAATAAATCAGGAGTGAGATCACAAGGAGATAATACATCACTAATTTTGAGAAACCAAACCCCCAATCTTAGGGTATTAACTCTTACAATATTATGCAAGGACACACAAAACAACACAAAGACAAAAAAGGAAAACAAAGACAAAAGACACAATAAAAGATAAAAACCAAATGAAGACCTCAAGTCAACTAGCCAAAGAGACCTCGATAATTAAAATGTCTCAGCCACTAATATCAATCTTGAAATGCCATCACAAGAACACAAGAAATCACATAAAAAGAGCAAGAGCATGCATGAAACCATGAACCACAAATATAAAATCTATGATCTCATGGAGAGAAGATAGGGGGAACATAGATATCACAAATTAGTTGTGTTTTTCTAGGTGATCCTTAAGAGGAAGAGAAAGAGAGTACATGGATGCCACACATGCTAGATGTGTTTTGCTAGGTGATCCATGTTGGGGAGGAGAGTCAAAATAGTCTAGCTATGTTTTGGTGGTTCCACTCATCCCACTACATATGCAACTATTTGGTTTCAGGAGTTAAGCATCTCATATAAGACTTTGTTTTGTCTAGCTTCAAGAATGCAACAACCTATATAAGATGTGCAACAAGATTGCAAAAAAATTCTGGTTTTGGGAAGATCTCGTATAAGTATTTGTTTTGTTTGGTTTTGAGAATGAATGCCCCATGTATGACAAATATATGTCTAGTTTTGAGAACATCTTGTGTAAGATTTTGTTTTGTCTATTTTTTAGAATTTGTAACTCCATATAAGGCATACATAAATGTTGCATCTGGTTTCGAGCATGAAGCATCTTGTGTAAGACTTTTTTTTGTTTGGTTTTATGAATGAACACCTCATTTAAGACATACAAAAATATAGTACAATATAGTACAACATCTTAGCCCTATGTTGATGTCCTAAGGATGCTAGAAACAAGGATATGAACCTTCAACAACAAGGAGATATCCTTTTAGGCAACAATATTCATAAATTTAAGATAAAGAGGCAATACTCTTACAAGCAAGGGTAAGATAGTTGAAAAAGAGATATCTTGCAACAAGTGTAAAGAAAATCCTTTGAGGAGAAGAGATCTTTTCTCAAAAAGACACCTACCTCCAAGAGAAGTTCTTGAATGAAAATATCATCATTGGCCAAGAGAGAGGAAGGAGAAAAAGAATGCATACCTTCCCCTCATTGTTAAGTGAAAGGGATTCTTAATGAAGGATAAAACACTTTTGACCGAAAGTGAAAGGTTTGATAAAAATAGATGTACATTACCAAGTGTCCTAGAGGTTTTCGTCAAGGATACACACCTCTTGCATAAGAGAGAATCCTTGAGCAAACAAGCAACTTCACACAAGGAGGGTATGTGCAGGATCATGGTGGGCCAAACTAGGCCCTTAAGTGGCAATGAAATTTTAGAAAAACAAAGTTAGGCAACATGACATAAAATTTTGAATAACTTATAAAAATTATTTCAAAAATATGTAAGAATAGAATCTAGAGAAAATTGAATGTAGTTTCTAAGATAGTAGCTATTTTCTAGAAGAAAAAAAAAACTATTTGGCAAAAATTTGAAATTTCAATACAATAGTACTTAAATTTCAAGAGAAAGATAAGAAGTAGGTATATGTATAACCAACCTAATCACAATAAAATCATACAAGTAGAACACTCGTGTTCAAATATGATGCATATTAATTATAATTTTTTTACTACAACTTTTGGAAACTATAAAAACTCACATGTCTAACCACCAAAGTTTGGTCAAAAATTTATGAAATTTAATGTTTTTTTAATCCTATAGTATGTGAAGCATAGAATGTGATGCATGTTTCAGATTCAAAAAATGTGATGTCGTTTGAAAGTTATAGATGTTTTTCAATCATCCTATCAATTAGGAATTTAGTTGTAATTCAAATAGAAAAAGAATAATAATTATTTATTAAATTCAAAATAAGGAATAATCTATATTGGTGGAAAGATAAGAATCTCCTTAAAAAACCCTTTTCATTTCATTAATTTTAGCTAAAATAAAGTCGTTAGCCACATGGGTGAAGTATGGAAAGAAAGGAAAACTCCTAAACATGTTTTTTGTGTTGACTTTCCAGGTTTGGCATGTCCTAGCCAAATCCCAAAGTAATCCCAAGGCTGTAGATTTTTGTCAGATTTGTTCAAATATTGGATAAATCTATAAGTAACCGATATCCAATATTATTGGATATCTAATATTATCAAATATCCATTTTTTGTTAGTTTATATCTATAAATATAATATATTATATTACTATCTTGTATAATATTTAAAATATTATTTTATATATTTTATTTAATAAATAAATATTTATATATATTACTAATACATATAATATAATATAATTAATTTTATTAATATATATATATATATTAAAAAACATATATAACTTGATCTAGGAGCATCGTCGGTCGATGAGGAATCTTGCATCAACTAAAAATATTTCCTTTCAGTTTTGTTCTTATTTAGTTCTTTGTGTCATTTTCTGTGTTCTTGTTGGTTGGCACCGATAGTTTCTTGTTCTTCATGGAAGATCTTGTTTTCGGCTTCTTGGTGGTTTCATGTGGTTGATTCCAAATTTCTAGTTCATTTGGGCTCTTCTTCATTCAGTTATCACTTCCGGTTGGCTGTTTTTGGGTTCCTGGGACAGTTCTTGTGCTTACCGATTGGTTTTCCTTCTTTACTGGTGCGATTCTTGGTGTGTGGATTCATTTTGGGTGTTTTTCGATGGTCTTTGGCATGTGGCTGACCTTCCTACTGAACCGCATCACTTGGTTGTTATTTTTCAAAAAGATTTATCTAATTCTTAGGGCCGACCTAATTACACGTTTCATTTTCCTGCATTGGTGAATGTAATCTTATGAGGTCGACTCGGATGTGCTCTGGCGGGTATAAATATAATGTTAGGTAATCATTTGTAGGGGAGAGGAAGAAGAACTCAGAATAAGGATGGAGATTCGTATATTGTGATCCAATTGATTCTTAGAGTCTCAGTTGGATAGTATCTGGCTTGAAGCTTGCATGTAACCGGTTAATTATCAGATGTTCTTTGTTGATAATATAATTATTGCTGGATGATTGTCGGAAGATCTATGGCTTTAATATGATTTTCTTATGTGAATTTCTTATGTTTTCTTTCTTCTTCCGTTATGTCTCTCTTGCTGCATAAGTCGATTTACTCTTTTGAGGGTTTTTATCTGTTATGGATGCATTAAGTGTGTTGGTGTAAATAATTATTCATGTTGGATATTATTACACCTTACTTAATTTTAATTAGGATAATGCATTTCATAGTAGTTTGGGTATGAGACACTTGGGTGTTTGTGCCACATTGGGATAGTGTGTGTAGGAGAAATTCCACCTTTTATGGTGTTGATCTTGTTACTACTCTATCATATCCACTTATGTGGAGTGATAATACCACCTTTGGTGGGTGATCCACCTCATGTGGAATATTTTATTGTTTCTCCTACCTACCACACCTATTTCCTACCTACCCTTGTTTCTTATTGAGCCACATGTCATGTTTTTGTGCTCACATATCCATAGAGCATTGCCTATATAAACAGGCTCATCTACATTGTATGTAACAAATATTGATCTTTTGATCATCTATCATTGATTAGAATAGAATTTATTCTTTTCATATATTTTGTCTCTCTATTTGTACATTTCATTGAGCTTTGATACCATGGCAACTTTCACGACTCCGTTTGGGCTCATACAAACTCCTTTTCAGGCGTCGTTTTTTTTTAAATGCATAATTTTTTGTCTACTCTCATAATATGCTATCAATTTGCAGCAATTTTTGGTAGAAATTGTACTTTCATCATATGGTCTTTTTTTGCCAATTTGGCACTTATATTGCATAGATCTATCTTGTTGGTCTTTTGCATTATAGTTCTCATCCTATTAGGGTAGTTGTAAAAAAAAAACTAGGAGTCCACATTGCCATTGTTTGCAAGTGGCCTATTATACACGCACTACATATAAAGTGCCAAAATCATCATTTTGGGGGGGGGTACTTTGATCGAGTGAATTTAGGGGGGTGTATCTTGTTCTTTTGTGCTCTTGTTTTCTTTCCATTTTGCTGCTATGGGTTCTCCTAAGTTTCATGTCTTAACTCCTCATAATTATGCTACTTGGAAAATTGATGCATGGATTAAACTTATGAAAAAAGGGCTAACTCATTATATTCATGGAACTATTGTTACTCCCGTTAATCCTAAGGTTGATCCTGTTGGCCACTTGAATTGGCTCACTAAAAATATCATGGCAATTGGTACCTTAAGAAAGTGTCTATCAAAGGATCTCATTTTTCATATTGAGAAATGTACCTTAATCAAGGATGCTTGGCAAAAGTTTCAAGACTTGTATGGTCAAGATGATGAGATTAGGGGATACCAAATTGATAGTGATCTCACCATGTTAGATCCCAAGAAATTTGATACTATACAAGATTATGTCACTAAGGCAAAAGAGTTGAGGGTACAACTCAAGGATTGTGGCATTGATAAGAAGGATACTCAATTTATCTTCAACTTGATGGGAAAATTTCCACAAGAATATATAACATTTATTTTCCAAACCCATAGGATGACAATGGGTTCAAGCTACACAATACCTACATTTTATGCTTTCACTGATTTTTTGATGATGGAAAAAACTAAGTTGATAAGAATGGGCATTCTTAAGACTTATAAGTCTCAAGAATTAGTGGCAAATCAAGGTAAAAAAGGAAATCAAGGAAATGACAACTCAAACAAGAAGAAATGGAAAACAAAGCCTAAGGACAAAGCACCATCTTCTCCACAACAAGGAGATTCATCCTCTTCCAAGAGGGATAATTCACCAAAGAGGGAGAGACCTACTTGTGCCTATTGTAAAAATTTTGTTCATGAGGAGCGTCATTGCCATTCTAAGAAGATTGATGAGATCACACACATCCTCAAAAAGCATAACATTGATTTACCTAATGTCTACAAGAAGGAGGATTCATCACATTTTACTTCCTCACAATCAAAAGGGAAAGGGCAAGCAGTCATGGCTTCTGTAAGTGGGAAGACTCACTCTTTTGGGAAAAGAAAAGGACAAGATCTTTGTACTAATACAAGTCATGATTTAGGGAGATGGCTTCTAGATTCAGGGGCTTCTCATCATATTGCATCTTCGCAGTCTATGTGCTCTTCATTTGAGCCTTGCACCATGCCACAAATTTTGATGGGAAAAACATACATACATGGATGTGATTGGGAAAGGATCTATTGCCATTGGGGATAACTCCTTCAATGATGTGTTTTGTGTACCCCACTTGATAAAACAATCTCCTTTCCATCTATCAAATCACACACGGTGCAACTAAGAGAATTGTGGAGTTCACACCTGAGTTAGTTTTCATTAGAGACTTGGAGACTAGAGCTATCATTGAGAATGGGGTGGTTGATCATGCATCTCAGTTATACTCCTTTTTAGATTTTGTTGATGATGATGATTTCATATATGATGATTCTACACATAATGATCACACTTCTTGTGATGATTCAGATTTTGAGGAGAATTTTGGGTACTTGAACTTGGGGATTCTCGCATGTGACCCTGTTCTTGAGCATTGTGTTTAATCTCCTCCTAGTTATATCACATCACCTATTGCACCTAATGATGCAACTAGTGTGACAGTTTTTCCTTGTTGTGATTCAGTACAGTATGATATATATTGTCTTCTAGCTTCAGTTTCAAGGGTTGATTACTTGACAGGCATTGCAGGTTTGTTTGTGGAATCCTACATTATAGATTTGGGAGACATAATTGATTATATTCATCTTCTCTTTGATGAAGATGATCCTTCTTTGATTGTTGTGAGGGAACACTCTGACCATCTTGTTCATTCTCTACATGATCATTCTTTTGAGGTTGATATTATTGTGGATACTTATGTACAATAGTTGGAGGAGGTCTCTTTATTCTTTGAGGAGACATGTGAATCTTTGGATATGTTCTACATTCATCTCCACTAGATCTTGGAGTGCCTTTTTCAGTAGTGTGGAGAAGTTCACCACCTTTGGAGGGGGTATCTTTCAGCATCGACATGGGGACACTTGAGCAGTTTTCAGAGAACCTTTCATCATGAGTATTTTTCCTACATCTTCCCTTCATGATTGGGGAGACTTCATGGATACACCTTTGGTTTTGTTTCTTCCTAAGGGGAGAAATGTTGATTGATGTTTGTGGAGCAGTTTCTTCATACTTCATCGAGCTTCTATCATTGGTGTAGATTCTAGATTGAGGAGGGGCTTCCTAGCTTCTCTTCTTCTCTCATATGGGGGGAATTTTTCCTCACATGGGATTTTATTCCTCACATACTTCTCTAAGAGTTCTCTTGTATAGCTTTCATCTCTCTTTTAGGGGGAGGCTTTTTTCCCATTGGGTTTTTCTCTCTTTCCCCACTTTGTAAGAGATTTCATTGCATTAGTTTCCATGCATTTGCATTTGTACATAGGTACCTAACATGGACTCGTAGTCAGGACCCATCTTGCATTTCTTAGTTGCATTGTAAACTAAAGTGCATTCCCCTAAGTTGCACTTAAGGGGGGCTGTTGGTGTAAATAATTATTCATGTTGGATATTATTACACCTTATTTAAGTTTAGTTAGGATAATGCATTTCATAGTAGTTTGGGTATGAGACACTTGGGTGTTTGTGCCACATTGGGATAGTGTGTGTAGGAGAAATTCCACCTTTTATGGTGTTGATCTTGTTACTACTCTATCACATCCACTTATTGTGGAGTGATAATTCCACCTTTGGTGGGTGATCCACCTCATGTGGAATATTTTATTGTTTCTCCTAACAACCACACCTATTTCCTACCTACCCTTGTTTCTTATTGAGCCACATGTCATGTTTTTGTGCTTACATATCCATAGAGAATTGCCTATATAAGAACGCTCATCTACATTGTATGTAACAACTATTGATCTTTTGATCATCTATCTATTGATGAGAATATAGTTTATTCATGTCCTATATTTTGTCTCTCTATTTTTACATTTCATTGAGCTCTTGATCTTGGCAAAATCTCACAAAGTGGTATATGAGCTGGTTATGGATTGGCTAGTGGATGAATCGTTTGCGAACATTGAGGCATTCCTTGAGGTGGACAGATCACTGATTGGAGGTAGGCTATGTGTGTGTTCAATAGATCACCGAGGGGAGGCAATTGAAACTGATAGTTAGATTGTCGAGTTGAGGTAATTCGCCGGAGTGGAAGAAGAGACATTGCCAAGGAGAACAAACCCCTGGAGGGTAGAATAGATGATGGAAGACTTCAATAATGAAGTGAGGAATGAAATCTAAAATGCTTTGGTTGGTTTGTGAAGAAACCCTGATAGTGAGGATTAATATGAGGAAGCTAGTGAAGATCTTGAGGAAGATGAAGGACTAGAAGATGAAAGAGAGGAAAGATTCCTAAGAGTAGTGGCACAAGAAAGTAAAGTTCATAAAGTTGATGTTTCTAACTTTTCTAAAACACTGAACCTAGAGGATCTGATCGATTGGATCAGAGAGTTAGAGGACTACTTTGAGTTTGAGGATGTTAAGGACCTGTAGAGAGTCTAGTTGGCATAGACCAAGTTGAAAGGGCATGCTACCTTATGGTGGAAGGAATTGCAAAAATACAAAGTGGAGAATGGTGAATTGAAGATCATTCGGTGGAGATAGATGGTTGCAAGATTGAATGCCAAGTTCATATTGAGAGACTATGAATTGGAACTATTCAAGAAGTTGTAGAAGCTGAAACAAAGAAACATGACTATGAAGGAATATACTAAGGAATCTTACAAGGTGATAATTAGATATGGACATAGAGAGATGGATAGAGAAAAGGTGGTAAGGTACATCAATGGACTTGCTTTTAATATTTAAGATGAGATGAGTATGTTGAAGGTTTCTATAGTTGAAGAAGCTTACCAGTATGCTTTGAAGGCTGAGGAGAAGGTTAGAAGAAGACAACTGAATAAGGGAAAGGAGAAATTCAAGATGAATGATAGTATGAAGAAATCGGTTGAAGAAGATGAGGCAAAACCTAAGTGGTGTAAAGAACCAGAGTAGAAGACACCATGGAAAGGTAGCAGTAGTACCGATAGAGAATTTCTTGGCAAATGTTTCAAGTGTGGAGAAACCGGACATAGATCCTATGAATGTAAGCAAGGAATGGCAAGAAGTTGTGTGGCAAGTGAAGAATCAGATGGTACCTGATTTTACTATGCACCAAAGCAAGGAGAATCCCTTATGTTTAGAAGAAAGTATACCGGATCTACTTAGAGGAGGAGTCTTTTTCAGACCATGTGTAAATCAAGTGGTAAGTGTTGCAAGGTCATTGTAGATAGTGAAAGCACTGATAATTTAGTATCTAAGGAGATGGTTGTGAAGCTTGAGTTGAAGAGGCTTAAGCATCCTTGTCCTTATGAGGTGAGTTAGTTACAAGATGATCAGAACACAGATATAAAAGAGCAATGTTTGGTGTGTTTCAATATTGGGCCTTTTAGAGATGAGGTTTTATGTCATATTGTATCTATGAGTGTTTGTCATGTTTTGTTGGGAAAACCTTGGCAGTATGATAGGGGAGATATTTATGACTATAGAAGAAATATAGTTACTGTATGTAGGAAAAGTGGGTCAATAGAACTTAAAATGTGAAAAATGAAGCCTAAGAAGCCTTTTCCACACACCTACAGGACTTCTTGGTGCAAGCTATGGAGTCATGAAGGATGAATCAGCTTCCCAAGGTTGGTTCCATGGTTCTCTATCTCACAAGGTCCCTCAAACCAATGTCTTTTCTCTTAGATCACTGAGCAAAGTGGTTTAGGGATGAAAAATGCAAGAACAAGGGATGCTTTGGTTGATTTTAACATGAGAATGCAACCTATCTATGCATGATCCTACAAATGAAATGAACTAGATTATAAGATGACAAGATTAGTAGTAATACTATCCTAACATGATATACTAGTTATATAGTTAAGCTATTGATAAAAGAAGCAATCTAAAATGATTATTAGATTAATTCTTATTTGCAAAGAGAGAGACTAAATGTGATAAAATTGAGCATAAGTATGATACTAAGAGCTTGCATATATGAAAAATGGAGGAATGAGAGCTCTATTTATAGCAAAAATAGGGCAATGGATGGTCAATATTAAAAGAGTTAATCAAGGGTTGAGTTTGAAAGTTGCTCAATCCATGTTCACAATTTTCACCAATGAAATGGTGACAATTGGAAACATAGGGTTGGTTGAGAGGAGATGTAAGAAGCATTAAATTATTGAGAAGACCTAATGGTTACCTTAGGGGGTAAGGGTTAAGGTTAGGTTAGGATTATCCAATGGATAAAGCTTTTACCCAAGAGGTAAACTCTTGTGCAAAGGATTAAGGAATAACCATGGTCAAAGCAATAAATGCTTAATGAGACCCTTGGGTTACATGGAGGTTGAGTTTAGAGAAAGTCTTTAATCATGTTGAAGGGTTGAGTTAACCATTAATGGTTTGGAAGACTTTCAAAGTTAAGTTGTTGAAGCCTTTACTGGTTTTCAAAGACTTTGAGGGTTTGAGAAGTGACTTCCCCTTGCTTAGGGATGTGACAATATTTAGGAGATGGGTTAGGCTAATTTAGAAGTGATTAGAAGAGTCTAGAAGGGGGTTAGGAATAGGGTTTAGGAGGCAAGTGGGAGATGTAGGATTTTACAAGTGGATGGAGAAATAATAGGATTTAATTGAAATAAAGTTAATTTAATTCAATTTGGTTGCAATTTGGGAAATTAAATAAATTAGATTTATTCAATTTAGGGTAAACTATTTAATTAAATTTAAATTTAATTAAAAGTGGATAGAAGGGATTTAATTGAATAAAATGATTTATCCCATTAAATGGTAAAAGAGGTTTAGTGAATTTAATTTAAATAAATTGAGTAATTTACTTAATTAATAAGAGGAATGTGAGTGATTAAATTAAATTGGATTTAATTAAATAGAGGAATGAACATAAGATATTCATTTAGGAATATGGTCATTTTTATATGTCTACAGTTACTATTGAAAAAGATGGGCAGAAGTTCACATTGATTTCCTTGAAGGAGGAAGAGAAGGGGGTGAAGAATATAAGTCCTGAGAAACCAGTGGTAGGGGCTATACCAAAAGGTTTGAAAGAACCGGTTGTAGAGGTCATACTGGAGGTTTTTAAGAAAGATATAATAAAACCAGTTGTGGAGGTTATATCGGAGGGTGACATGGGCTTGCAGAAGGATCTGACAGATAAGTCTGATGGAAAAGTGGAACTGATCGATAGAGAACTCGTGGTGACAAACTGGATGAAGTCTTGTGGCAGAAGAAAGAAGGCAGTACACAGGGAGAATGTACAGATCTGAAGCAAAGAAAGAGAAACAAAGGGAGTCAGAGGTTAGAGAAGTTGGTTGAGGCACCAGAAGAGCTAAAGAAGAGGTTGGTAGATAAGGAAGATGTTTAGATTAGAAATGAGCATGAGATCTTCATTCCGAATCCTTTTAGATGTTCATGAGTTGCCTCTCATGGAACATCTTTTTCTACCTGGGTTGTCTGATGCAGGAGCATCCCCGATTGATGGGAAATCTTGCATCAACTTGTAATGTCATAAAATTGTGACCCTAGCAATTTTTGACTACATTAGGGTCCTCACGCATGAGAGTTCAAATCCTCTAGCTTGATTGGAGATCAAAGATTGCTCAGTCTGTAGAAAAAGCTTCTTTCTTGGCCTTTGCATCACCTCGTCTGCACTTTACCCTAGAGAAAGGGGAAGGGCAAGGGTATGGCACCACCGGCCCCCCTTAGATAGGGGTGTGGCGCCCCTATCCCTACCCTATTTTTGAGTAGGACCCTTCCTAGGGTTGCATTGTTGGTTGTGCATCGGGCGGGAAACTCCCCCGATGTCGGCCCATGATGAAATTTGGATCCACTAACATGTATTTAAGGGGGCATTCATCCTCTCATTTGCAAGAATAAGCTGGATAGGTCAAAGTTGGATAAGTTAAAGTTGCATAAGTGATCAAGCATTCAATCATTCAAGCATCATTTTCCAGCATTGAGCATTCTCAAGTCTCCCTTAAAGGCTAGGTGTTGTATTGAAGTCAAGGATTCAACCATCAAAGAGGAGATTGATTCCAACATTCAATTCCACACAAGCACTTCTATCAACATTGCTACGACAACCTCCCTTGAGGTGATTTACAATTCAGTCTTTCATTTACATCTACTTGCAAGTACTTTATTTCATTACTTGGTTAATTCCCAAAATGGGGTTTAACCTAAAGGCAAACCCCCAATCCCAACCCATTTTTCCCTCTTTTATGTGTAGGTTGTAGGTGCATAGTTGTACTTTTGGATTCGGGCTTCATTTGCAAAGGCGGAAAAACCCTTTTCATTTCGTAGATTTTTTGAATGACTGTGTACATTCCCACCATGGTCTGGGCAACTTTTCGTCAAATTCACAAGGCGACTTCATCCCAACATTGTACTGCCAGATCCAGGTGCATAGCTTCATCCCATATTCCAATCTCAAGTTATAATCAATTCTTTGTCACTTTTTCACTACATAATTCAATTAATTTTCTTTCCATTTCAAACAAGGAAGAGGGGACCAACTTAGCATTCCCAATTCATTCAAAATTCAATCTACCATCTTCATGTGGAGAGATTGAATCTAGTGAATTATCCTCTCCTCTTCCTAATATAACATGATGAAAAGTGTTTGAAGGGTAATAAATAGCGAAACTCTCATCTCTCTTTGAGGGAAAGGGTAGTTTTCCTCTTGATCTATCATTCACCATTTTTCCACCATTACACAACCAAAATTATTTCCTTTCAGTTTTGTTCTTATTTAGTTCTTTGTGCAGTTTTTTGTGTTCTTATCGGTTGGCACCGGTAGTTACTTGTTCTTCATGGTAGATATTTTTTGCAATTTCTTGGCGGTTTCATGTGGTTGATTCCAAATTTCTAGTTCATTTGGGTTCTTCTCTAGTTAGTTATCACTTCCAATTGGCTATTTCTGGGTTCCCGAGATAGTTCTTGTGCTTACCGATTGGTTTTCCTTCTTTACTGGTGTGATTCTTGGAATGTGGATTCATTTTGGGTCTTGTCTGATGTTCTTTAGCATGTGGCCAACCCTCCTACTGAACCACATCACTTTGTTGTTATTTATCAGAAAGATTTATCTAATTCTTAGAGCCGACCTAATTACACGTTTCATTTTCCTACATTGGTGAATGTAATCTTATGAGTCTGACCCGGATGTATTCCGACAGATATGAATATGATGTTAGGTAATCGTTTGTAGAGGAGAGGAAGTAGAACTCAAAATAAGGATGGAGATTCACATGTTGTGATCCAATTGATTCTTAAAGTCCTAGTTGGATGGTATCTAGCTTGAAGGCTGCATGTAACCGATTAATTATCAGATGTTCTTTGCCAATAATATAATGATTGTAGGATGATTGCCAAAAGTTCTATGGCTTTAATATGATCTATTTATGTGAATTTCTTATGTTTTCTTGTTTCTTCCATTGTGTCTCTCTTGTTGCATAAGCCGGTTGACTCTTTTGAGGGTTTTTACTGATTATGGCTACATCATAACCTAATATAACATTTTATATTAAATAAATTATGTTTCCCTAAATCTCTCGTATAATATCCCATTTGGACACTCCCACCTATCCTTTGTCAACCCCCTATCCTTTGCCCACCATCTCTCCTTTTGTTGATACTTGTTAGCAACAATCTAGAAAACTAAGAGGGCGGGGGGGGGGGGGGGGCGTGAATCAGTTTTCTCTCAAATTCTAAACTACTCAAACACAATTTCAGATCTGATAATAAATAGTGAAAGCATGAATTAACAATAACACACATAACATCAATATTTTTAACGTGGAAAACCTGATTAAGAGAAAAAAAACATGGTGGGAACCTACCCACAATGATATGATATCCTATTAGGAGTAAATGAAATATTACAATGGGGAATGCACATACATTTAGACATAATTCCTAGATCTCACTGCTCAAAACACAAAACAAAAAGGGCTACAACCCTAGGGAAGGCTCACTGCCTTACAGAAATATTCAAATTACATCTAGAGGATCATGAACTAATAAAATAGCATCTTCCCATGCCTAGTTACAGTTCTGATTAAGTACATATAATCAAACTCTGCTCTTTCACACTTCTTCACACTTCTCCACTACAACTAAAAGATCAAATCAGTGCTCGCACATGCAGATACCTAGCAAATACATCTGCAAGATAACTATTACATATATTTATACAAATCATCAACCTATATTTCAAGGTCAGCTAAACCTTCAACACAAATTACAAAACAATAACCTCACATGCTACAATAATACATGTGGGCCAAAACAATTCCATCTAAGAAATAGTCTGGACCTTAACCAACACCGCATGCAAGAAACACCTACAAAGATTGCGCCTCGAACATCCACAACATGCTACAATCATCATGAATGTCACATAACACAAAGAAGACCACTGGATCAATAAAATCATCAGCAACATGCACAATAATCAATGTAGGCCATCAACATGGATAGAACATAATCTAGAAACATCCACAAGAAACATGAATCACCAAAACAACAACCGCAAAATCACCACTTACTAGAATCTTCATCATGATTATACCGAACCTCAAGAACACCAACTATACTGACTATCAACCTGAAATATTCACTTGCAAACCTTCAAATCATGAACCATTTGAATTGAGGACACATATGAGCATCCCAAACACTCTACCAAATTTGCAAACCAAGATGTTGCAATTCTGGAGCAATGCAAAGTAGAATCTAGAATACCGAATAATACCAACAACTGAATATAAACCATAATACCAAATCTCACAACTTGATTAAATCACCATGCTAACCTCTAAAACTTCTATTGAATCAACTAGATACAAGTATCTCTAAACTCATTAAACAACAACATCTCATTTGCAACACACTGACCAAACCAACTCATCTAATCTAAGTGCAAAATTGGAATACAAAAGAATATTTTGACATCAATGAAATCACATCATTCTAGCAAAATTATTAACAATATCCAACAATCTCCCCCTTTGGCATTGATGGAAACATATAGATGTGAAAAACAATCAATGCAAAGAAAGAAATCAACAATCTCCCATAATTCTCAACAATCTCCCCCTAAGATCAACAAAGGATATAGCTATTTTACACATGATTCTCTCTCCCTTTGACATCAATGTAAAAGGCACATACAACACAAATCTTGGTTCTCTCCCCCTTAGAACAAACTCACAAATTTGAACAACTAGACAATACACTACTAATCCCCCAAAGTAGTAGCCTCACGCATCAATCCAAATCACAAGATATCTCTATGAAGTCCAAGTTAGGTAAAAGTACAAAGCTGTATCACACTTTTATAAAGGAAATGGTCAATGTTGATTCAATTTTTTAAATTAAATCAATAGAAAGTGAAATATATGTTTTGAATTTTGAAATGATGTAAACTAATAAAATTTATATTCTTTTGTCTATTTTATGTTTGTAATTTTAACATTTTTTTTTAAATTATTTGAATGTAGTTTTTAACAAAGTAAACACTATAATTTAGTTGCTAATAAAATGTTGAAATTGAAGTTACACCAGCCACCACTCTTTATTTAGTAAATTTTACCTTTTTTTCTTCAATTTTTTTGTGTATATTGATAACTTGAAACTTTAGTGCATAGATATATTTTTTACTATTTCTTATAAATATATATTTTTCAAGAAATTTGAAAAATTGTGTGCTGAAATATAACTATTTCCAATTGTCGCCGCATTTTTTCTTAATTATTTATCCAAATTAGAAAAGAATTATATCATCTTGATATAGATTCTTTTCTATATTGCATCATATTTTTTTCAAATTTAAAAAAAAAAATTAATATTTTTCCTTGACAAGATAATTGACCTTATATTTTAGTGTTGATGACCTACTTTCAATAAAAATTAAATATAAAAACTAATTAAAATATTAAAAGATATATATTTTCGAAAATTCACTTATAGATCTATAAAATGGTATTTTTACATTTTTAAAATAATATTATTTATAAGAGTAGGAGTTGTTGAAACGTCGATTTTTTTAGGGTATTTAGACCCAATGTGGTATAAAATATACATTTAGTATACATTTCCAATTGGAAATGTTGTGACCCATATATAACTTAGCTTTAATGAATCTATATCAACCAGAGGATTTAGAAAACACCAAGCCTGTTAAAGCTTACTCGGTTAAGGGATTTAACTATTTTAATTGTTAGAGAACAATAGGGTTTTACTGATTTGGTAATAGCACTACTCTACTTGATTAGATCCTTTTTATGCTCCTATCTTCCTTCACACATTTTGCAGATACTCCTTCTGGTTCGACAACAATTATACTATCACACTTAACCAAAATTGCCAACACTATTACAAAACAACTCATCGACCTTATAAGCAAAATAATAGGTCGGTAATACATCACAAAGCCTAATATCTCATAGAGATTACAAACATATCGATTCAAACATGACCATTGGATTACATAGAAATTATCTACTAATTGTTCTAGACAACCTCGACCACTCTTGAATCACTGCACATTGGATCCTGTAACTCATCACGCAGTTTCCACTTCATGATATGCACTCGCTCATTCCCAAGATAAAATAGTTATCTCTACATGCCAAAACCACTTTGAAACTCATCACGTGCATCATGCATATGTGGCATAATCATCTCTAATCACCATTTGATCATAGATCAACACAACCAATTCACCAAGCTCCATCAGTTAGGGTTCGACATATCAACAGATTAGGGTTACCGGTTGATCTCTCTGCTTTAATAGCAATATCGGCTTCCTTCACTACTCAATTACCGATTGCATTACTGCAACACTACCGGTTGCAATACAACTCCATTACTGGTTACAATTGACATCAATAACAATACTTATACTTCATTAATGTAATCTTCATGCAATGCCAACATATATTTCATTAAAATTAATTTTTAATTAAAATTACTTTAATTCACTTATATTGATAAGTTGGCCTAAAATGTGACACAATTTTGCACTTTTACCCCACTAGACAGATGCAAATCCATGCATCTTAGTTCTCATCGGGAGGGGCAATCACCCCTAACTTCTCTTTTAGATACTCAAATGTATCTTTAGGCAAAGTCTTCATGAAGATATCTGCAATCTAGTCCTTGGTAGATACATACTCCAGTTTTACTTCCTTTTCATTCACCTTCTCTCTCAAGAAATGAAACTTGATTGATATATGCTTAGTCTTTGAATGCAACACTAGATTCTTAGAAATGTTAATAACACTTGAATTATCACAATATATAGTAGTAGGCTCATAAAAAATAACTCTAATATCCTTCAACATCTACTTCATCCAAATCACCTGAGTATAATTACTAGCAACAACAATGTATTCAACTTCTAAAATAGGCAAAGATATAGCATTCTACTATTAACTCATCTATGAAATCAATCTCTTACCCAAGAAAAATGCACCACCACTAGTACTCTTTCTGTCATCAACATCACCTGCCCAATCTGTTAGGGATCCCACAGATATTGAGAGGGGGGCTGAATCAGTATCTGGCTGGTAATTAGTATTTCTTAGCTTAAAACATGTAGAACATAATATAACAGTGTACCAGTATGCAAGAAATAATGCAATAAACAGAATCAAGAACATCCACATGAAAAGCACACCATAACACAAGATGTTAACAACGAAACCCGGTGTGGGAAAAACCTCAATGGGATTTGTGACCCACAATATTCACTCACTGGCCAATAAGAGAATATTACTTACAATAGGGGCCTGCACATGTAGGAAGGCCAACTGCCTAGAGCTCACTGCTCAATGGGAAGTCTCACTGACTTACAATAAGGATTATAAAAATCCAATATCTTGTACTGCTTTACAATAGCATCTTCTATGCCAGATTCAGTACCGGTTCCTGCTCTGTTCTTTACATATACCTCTTGACCTATATTTCACACAATAGGTCTGCCTAATATTTTCCCATAAATCTTCTACATCACCCACAAAATGTCTACAATGATCTATTTTATATATAAGAGTCATTTTACAATTTGCCAAGTCGGCTTACACATTTTTACAATAATAAACAAAATATAATATAACAAAATCATGTCAGCCTCTGTGCCGGTATACTTCCTTTCTTCTGTGCAGGTGCCGGTGTCCTGAGTGTCAGTGTAGAGTGTGATCTGCTGATGTCGGTATAATGCCTTTGCCGGTGCCATAGGATTGCAAGGTTGCCATCAATGACAAAACCTTCAATCACATACAATGTCTCATTGGAGTGTGCCTATGCCAACAATCTCCCCCTTTGGCATTGATTGCAACACTCATGAGAAATTTCAAAAAGTATCCAAAAATGTGTAGTCCAAAAATGTTACCAAAAATGTGAGTTACCAAAAGTGTGAGAGCTCCCCCTAAGCATATGATTCTTGTCCTGTGATTTGAATTTTCTCATCCTACTACTCCCCCTTTGGCATCAATGACAAAGGTTGTCAAGATGTCAGTAGAGTTTGTGGTTTCAACCTTGTAGCTGGGTAGTTATAATTTGAAAAAGATCTCCCAAAATCAAGTTTATAGTATCCATTAACTTCTTGATATCCTTTATTGTTGTTTCTGTTCTCTTCACTGTATCGGTGAGATGTTGCAAATGCTTTGCCGGTGTTTTGCTGCCTTGTATTAGTGCCTCAGAAATTTCCTTCCGCAGAGATGCTAGATAGTCCAATCTTGGACTTAGTTTAGATCTCAAATGTTTTGCCTTACTCATTATTCTTTCTTTCTCTCTTTCTAATTTGAGTAGTTCTTCCTCAAAATTTGTTATCTTTTCCTCAAAAATTGATAGTGTATTAGGTGAGTTGACAAAATTATCTGCAAGTTTATTGATCTCATCCTATACCTTGCTCATTTTCTTGTCAATATCTATAGTCAAAAAGTTTGTTTTACAGGTATCTTTATATAGATTTTTGTACTCTTTCAACAAATTACATAATTCTAGTAGAAGTGAGTCAAAATCTATATTACAGTTCTTTATTTGCTCATCAAAGAATTTTTGTTTTTCAACTTCTACTTTATCCTTTACTGACTCTTCTTTTATTTTCTCAATGTTTTCTGAGATGTATTTACATAGTGTATTCAATTGTCCTAAAGAATCTTTGTTATCTATATTATAGTTAGGAGCAATTACCTTCAAAATTGGTATGGTATCATCAATTGCTTTGTAAGCCTGTGAGCTGCAGTCAGTTATTTTCTTGATAGAATCAACCTCAGTCACATTGGTTGATTTGAAGCTTGATGATGAGTCAACAATCTGAGTACCGGTGGAAGTAACCAAGCTTGTATTGACCTCTGGTAGGTCAGTTTGTGTCTGCATTTCCTTAAGCAATGGTTTTCCTACTTCACTAGTTGTCGGTGGCACTATTTCCTTAAGTACCTGTTCTTGTTGTTGTTGTTCTGGAGCCTTTAGCTCTATTTGTTTCTCTGTATGTTTTATTTCCTTAGTCTATTTCTCAGTCTCTACCTTTTGCTCTTTATCTTCTGTCGGTTTATCAGTTTCCCCTGCTACAAGAGGCTCACTAGCCATATCTGTCTTTTCTGTTGTATCTTTGTCTACTACTATGTTGATCTTCTAAGTATCAACATTCATAGTATATAGGACTTCAGGATTAGGATTATTATCCTCTACATCCATACTCTCGGTTGTCGGTTGATCTTTAGTAGTTTTTACTGATGGAGTAATCAGAGGTGGTGGGGATAAGTTATCTTTTATTTTGATACTAGGAGGTCCACCAACCTTTCCTTACCCTTATCTCTATCTTTCTAATAGACTTTGATAGGCTTGGGGTTCCTGTATTCTTCCTGCTTTTCTTTCTCAACCAGGAATATATCCCATCCATTTTCTGTTTCTTTTGTTACCTCATTTACTCTTCCTGCCATTAGTGCAATATGCTGGTGTGCAGTAGAGAATACTAACCGGTTGGCCTTTGCAATTAGATCATCAATTTCTTGTGGCGAGTTTACCGGATACACAACAAGTATCTTTTCAATTTTTATTTTCTTATCCAATTCTATCACTGCTTGTCTTCTTGCCTCTAGTCTTTTGAATAATTCATCTGGTATTTCATTGACTACTTCCATCAAAAATTTCTTGTGCATATCCATATGTAATATAGCACTATTTTCAACTTGCTCTTTTTCATCAACTGTTAGAGTGTCATAAATTTTCTCTATATTGTTTAGTTTACCTTCCTCTGTGATTTCATTTAGCAGTATATCAAGAGGGGCCAAGTCTTTGTTTGTCCTTCTCTTCTTCTTGGGTGTCAGTTTCTTCTTTGGTGTGGCCTTTCTTACCAGAGATCTCACTGCTTGTTGCTTTTGCCTTGTCCTCCTGGGTGAGGGTGTGGTTGCTAGTGAGGGATCTATTTTCCTTAGAACTCTTTTCAAAGTTGCAGGCATGTCACTTCCTAAAGAAGTACCTACCGATGATAGGTGAGTTTCAGGCTGTGGAGCTGCTAACTCATCCTCTGTTATGACAGTTTTCTTCAATACATCTTCTTTAATGGCTTTTACTTATCTGGACCCTTTCCTTACAACTGCCTCAACTTTTTTCACCCTTTTCTTTGATTGAATCTATCTTTCAATATTTTTTGCACTGCCAAATACTTCTTCCTTAGGTTCTCTGGGGGCTTCCAGAAGTGCTTTAGCATATGTTTCAACTATGTGATCATCTGTTTCATAGCCCATCTCAGTTACCCAAATTGTCCTTGGGATGACCACTTCCATCCAGATTTCATATTTCTTGATGACAAAACATATTTCATCTTTGTATTTGTCTACAATCTTCTGTGATAACCTTACTCTTTTCTTCATTTTGGTCTTTAATGCTTGAAAGAATTCATTAATATTCCTTTCCTTGTTCTCACCCATGTTATTGAATAGTTTTGTTAATTGCTTGCCTACCGGTATGTCATATCCAAGTTCTTTGTAACCTATACTAGGAACCTATTTTGTTATATGTAGCATTAGGCATACTAACAGATTTCCAAATCTGAAAGTTCCTTTCTTGTCCTTCTTGATCTTTCCAAGGTTATCAGTTAATTCATCCTTTAACCACTCACATATGTCAATTTTTGTACTTTTTGTGACCATATCATAAGCACTCTTAATGCATAAACTTGAAACTGAATTAAGTCTATTAGCATGAGTATCTTTATACCCTAATATCATACTGATGAATCTCACATTGATATCTATTACATCATTAACTCTTAGAGACCTCTTGTCGAATGTTGCACTAGTTAGGTTTATAACTAGGTCATTTGAAACTTTCTTGGTTTTATCTGGTCTTTTATCGATGGTGGGTAACCCTATGACAGCTTTCACAGCTTCCTTGGTGATTTTGTGAATTGCATCTAGCCAGAAAAATTCTCCATGTACCCTTCTTAAGACTATCCTAGTCACATCCTTTGGAAATTCAGGAATGCTAAGGATCTCTGTAAATCCTAGGGTCTCAATGATCTTGTGTTGATCCTTTACATTTTTGGTATTATCACATATCATAGTTTTATACATGGTTTTAATTTCCTCATCTCCTAATTCCTCAATGTTGCAGTGGATGTACATTCTGGGGTCTTCAGCATATACAACTCCCTTAGGAATTTGAGAAAAAGCACCTAAGGTATCATCCTTCTTTGCTATCTCGGGAACTAACTGAAATACGGGCCTAGGTCTTTTTATTACTTCAACAACAGTAGGGTTTGCTATATATTCAATTGCAGAGGTGGTTGCCATGATTAAATACCTTTTACTACCTTGGATGGATGATTGCTTGGAGTGTTCTTGCTTCTTTCTCAAAATGCCTTAGCTCAGAGTCTTCGTGCCCTTAGAAAATTTGAAATCTCAGTGAAATGAAATGGAGCCAAAACCTTAATTTATAGTGTTTTTTGCCATCTACCACATTAATTGCATGCCGGTTAAGTATTCACTTAACTTTGTTTTGCCGATAATAAGTAATTTCCAACTTCTTATCTCTAACCGAGGGAATAATAGCATATGTATCAATAGATTGCCAAACCCTCAAGGAAATTTTTTTTCAATTAGATGAAAAACTTCCTACCAGTGGAGCACTGCTCTATCCTTCTGGTGAAGCATCACTCTGTTATGCTGATGAAGCATTGGTTTGTTCTACCGGTGAAGGAATATTCCCAATATTTAGATCAGCTTTTCTAATCCATTGTTTTGAGAATTCTTGCTTAACCTCTTCAACTTTTTCTTTACCTTTCAAGCTAGAACTTTTGTTGTCTACCGGTGTTCCTTTACTTCTACAGAATTTAACAATATGCCCAATTTTGTTACATGCATAACAAGTTACATTATTCTTCTGAATAGCTTTCCCATAACCTATGCTGATTTGTGTTCTGCATTGATTAGATAAATGCCCAAATCATCCACAAACATAGCATCTCACATTCATTCTATAGTTTTCAAAATTGTGACCAACTTTGTTGCATTTAGAACATTGACCGATGGGTGTGTTGATATTCTGATAATTTCTAGATCTACATTCATTTGCTCTATGACCATACTTATTACAGTTAAAGCATTTACCATTGAATTTATAAGCATTAGGTTGTTTTACCAGTTTGTTGTGATCCTGAGTATTTGCAGTACCAGAGCTTTCACCAACTTCAAAGCCAATTCCAAAACTACTAGCTTCCTCTGAGCTTTTCTTGAATTTTTCTTTGTGTTGATTTGTAGTTTCTAGTTCTCTTTCTAAGACTTCTTTTTGTCTCATCAGTTCATTTGAGTCATTCTGAGTATGCATCAAATCTGTCTTCAACATGTCATTTTCATAGCTAAGTCTTGTGTTCTCATTTGCTGCATCACTTAGTCTTCTAGTCAATTCTTCTTCATTCTTCTCCCTATCTTCAATCTCTTTGCAAAATCTCATAGTCATATCTTGCATTTCATTTTTTGTTGTCATGATCTCTTGTTTCAACTTGTTTATCATATCATTAAGTGATTCCTTTTCATCATTCTCATTCTGCAATTTTTCACAAAGTTCTCTTCTCTTATTTCTTGCAACAATAAAATTTTCTTGAAGTGCCTAAATGATATCCTAAGATGCCCTTAAATCATCTTCTAATTTGATATTTTTCAACTTTTCTGCATCATAGTTTGTAAGAGCTCCTTCCAGTTGCTTCATCAAATTTTCCATCTTTACTGGTGTCAAGATCTTCCTCAAGCTGTTAGGCTTTTGAAAATAGAGGACCAAGCTCTGATACCAATTGTTACGGATCCCACAGATACTGAGAGGGGGGGTGAATCAGTATCTGGCTGGTAATTAGTATTTCTTAACTTAAAACATGTAGAACATAATATAACAGTGTATCGGTATGCAAGAAATAATGCAATAAACAGAATCAAGAACATCCACATGAAAAGCACACCATAACACAAGATGTTAATGAGGAAACCTGGTGTGGGAAAAACCTCGGTGGGATTTGTGACCCACAATATTCACTCACGGGCCAATAAGAGAATATTACTTATAATAGGGGCCTGCACATGCAGGAAGGCCAACTGCCTAGAGCTCACTGCTCAATGGGAAGTCTCACTGACTTACAATAAGGATTATACAAATCCAATATCTTGTACTGCTTTACAATAGCATCTTCAATGCCAAATTCAATACCGGTTCCTGCTTTGTTCTTTACATATACCTCTTTACCTATATTTCACACAATAGGTCTGCCTAATATTTTCCCATAAATCTTCTACATCACCCACAAAATGTCTATAATGATCTCTTTTATATATAAGAGTCATTTTACAATTTTCCAAGTTGGCTTACACATTTTTACAATAATAAACAAAATATAATATAACAAAATCATGTCGGCCTATGTGTCAGTATACTTCCTTTCTTCTGTGCCGGTGCCGGTGCCGGTGTCCTGAGTGCCAGTGTAGAGTGTGATCTACTGATGCCGGTATAATGCCTTTGTCGGTGCCATAGGATTGCAAGGTTTCCATCAATGACAAAACCTTCAATCACATACAATGTCTCATTGGAGTGTGCATATGCCAACACAATCATCATCTATAGAAGCACTCAAAGTAAAATTATCATCTCTAGGATACCACAAACTAAAATCAACTATCCCTTTCAAATATATAAAAATTATTTTCACAACAACTATTAGAATTTGTGAAATGCAAATCCCATAGGCCCTATTATCTTTTGCAAGAATACATGTCACACAATAAGAGACAATTGAACAACAAAGAATAATTGAAGACAATTAACAACAATTGAATGTATTCCTTTGAAACTGCTTAATTACAAAGAAAGATATGACATCCTTATAAAGAAATCTAACTCTAACGATAACAACCCTAAATGGTAGATTTTACAAGATAGATTGAGAGTTGAAACACAATGCATGGATGAGTCATGTATGCACAAAAAGCATAATAAACTAATTAATACATGAAACTCTTAAAAATCTAAATATAGTTTTTTTTTCCTAGTTTGAATTATGCATGTAGATAAATATTAACTAATTTTTCGTAATAAATTAATTAACTAACTAATAAATTCCAATAATTAATTACTAACTAAGGAATCAATTATTCGGTGAATTAATACAATTAAGTGAATAATTAATATATAAATTATTTATTCCAATAGCCCCCCTGAATGCACAACTGGGAGAGAGACAAAGATATAGGAAAAAACATGCAAAGATGTATGCAAGATGAGTCTCAGCCTAAAGCATGATGAGGTACCCATGAACAAACATGCAAGTTTCTCAGAAATGGGGCAAAGGAGATAACCCAATGGGAACAAAACTCCTCTCCAAAAGAGAAACAAAAAAAAAGCATGAACAAACATTGAAGCATGAAGAAGCTACAAACACTGTCATAGAATGATTGTGATGATGCTGAAAATATAACCTCCAGAAATAGGAATGCAAGAGTGTTGATATGGTAAGTAATCCATCTCACTAACAATACATGGGTAAATGGCCGATGCATCTCATAGTACATAGGAACGAGTATGTAAGTGCTCCATCTCACAGACAATGCATGGGTAAATGGCCCTACATCTCCTAGTACATAAGAACAAGTACTGAATACATAGAACACTCCTAAGTGAAACCAAGGAAGAATTAGCACCAATAGTAGAAACCCCCCCATAATCCTGACAAGGGAGAGGTATGACAAGTACTAAGAATCTAAATGATATTCTCCATGATGCTAAAAAAATAGAGATATGTGCCAAAATGATGGAGCATGGATCACAGGAGGGCGGAATAGGGCCAGGAAGTCATTGATTACTTTGGAAGGAAGATACAGTGGACTAGAATGCTATTTGAAAAAATGGATATGAGATCTGGATAGAGATCTGAATCACCTTTCCAACAATATCTCGTTTATGAAAAATGGACTCTGGATGCACAAGATATGCCCCCTGGAGTGCAAACTACAACTTTTAACTTCAACTAGAAAACAAAATTGTGAAATGAAAAACTAAGAAAAATGTACCTCCATATTTGGATCTAGATCAGATAGATCTTTCTAAAGGTATATGGTTTTCCAAAAAAAAGCCTATGTATGCTCAAGTTATGAGCAAAATATCAACCGTTGCTTTTTTTTAAACTTTGAAGGGCTAAAAATAGAGAAAATCAACTAAATTTTGAAGAGCTCAAAATTTAGTGGGTCCATACTGCTAATGTCATGATTACATCAACGCTAATGCAATGTACTTTTGCTTCAAAGGGTTGGCTTTCTTTTTTTTTAATTTAAAAAAATAACCTTTTTGTAAAACATGCATCCACTTGATTTTTTTTTTTTTTTTTAAATTAAAAAACCCAGCAATCAAATTTTTTTTCTTTTACCAACTAGTTCATTTTTTTTTTTTGGGGGGGGGGGGGGGCAAATTTCTGACATAGGTGTAGGTACGACTGTATGGATTTTTGTGCCTCGAAAAACATAACAATAAAAAAGTCATGCTCTAGATGCCTCTGATGCCAAAAATAGGCAAATTATATATCAAAATTTATGGAATCAACCTCCTGAATCCAATAGTGATGTCCTTTTGGGCCCCAAAATGCTTTGAATTTTCAAGTACACTCTCAAACAAAGAAAAACCCTCGAACTTCAAACCCTTGCAAAATGGACTCTGTATATCAGATTTAAGTGAAATGAAAGGCGATCCTGACTTTCTCAAGCCTTCTAGAACTAACGGTGAGCTCCAAATCAACCCAAGATGAACAATTTACTGTTTAAATGCAAATAATCTCCAAAAAACCGAACAAGAATCTTCAGATCTAGAGCTTTGATACCATGTTAGAATTCGTGATTGTTGAATTCCCACAAGCCGAGATAATCATCTGCAAGAATACCTATTACATATAAAGGAGAAATTGCACAACAAACAAGAATATTGAAGACAATTAACAATAATTGAGTGTATTGCTTTCAAATTGCTTAATTAAAAAGAAGGATATCACATCCTTTTAAATAAATCTAACTCTAAAGATAGAAACCCTAAATGGTGGAGTCTACAAGATAGACTGAGAGTTGAAACACAATGCATGAAACTCTTGAAAATCTAAATATAGTTTTCTTTCCTAGTTTGCATTATGCATGGAGATGAATATTAATTAATTATTCATAATTAATTAATTAACTAACTAATAAATGCCAATAATTAATTACTAACTAAGGCATCGATTATTTAGTGAATTAATGCAATTAAGTGAATAATTAATATAAAAATTATTAACTCCAACAATAATTACATGAGATTCTTTAGGATCGACTTGAAATCTAGCAACAAGATGAACAATATTCATAATATGTGGTCTAGTTTGAGTCAAATACAGCAATCCACCAATCATAGATATATATCTAGTTTTATTTTCTTTCAGAGAGTCAGCATCCTTTGTCCACTTACGTTCGGTCACCATAGGTGTACCAACAGGCTTTACATCATCTAAACCAAATTTCTTCAACAATGCCTTCACATACTTAGACTGATATATAATTTAATACCTTTATTCAATTAAGTAATTTGTAATCCCATCTCAAACTCATTCTTCATATCATCTGCAAACTTCTTGCACAAACCATCATTTCCACCAAAATAATATCATCAACAAAAACTTCAACAATCAAGATGTTATCCTTATCAATCTTGAAGTACAAATTAATATCAATAGTACCTTTATTGAAGTCAAGATTCATCAAATATTTATCCAATCTGGCATACAAAGCTCTTGGGGCTTGCTTCAATCCATACAATGCTTTCTTCAACCTAAAAACCATATCTTTCTAATTTGTCATCTGAAACCATCTAGTTTCTCAATATAGACTTCTTCTTCCATCTCACCATTAAGAAAGGTTTTCTTCACATCCATCTAATACACCTTGAAATCTTTGTAAGCAGCATAAGAAATAAATAATCTAACAACTTCAATTCTAGCTACCGAAGAAAAAAGTCTCCTCAAAATCAATACCTTTCATCTAAGAATAACCCTTACAAACAAGTCTTGCTTTATTCCTAACAAATTCACCTTGTTCATTCAATTTATTCTAAACACCCATTTAGTTCCAATTACATTTTTATCCTTAGGTCTGGGAATAAGAATCCATGTATTATTCTTCTCAATCTTTGAAATCAAGCAATACTCTTAAAAAATTATTCTCCTAGTCATCACACCTCTATTCCTATCTCCTATGATCGGATTCACTAAATGATTTAACCTTACATACCTAGGAGTCTTAAAATTTTCTTGACTTTTAGACTCTTGACCTTTTTCTTCTACACTAGCACTTGTACCGTCTCCTTCATTCTTAGGCATTTCCAGAGAAATTTTCACTTTATTTTGGTTATGCAATTGTTTTCCTTTATTTGCACTAACATCTTGATCATCTAAATCATATCCATAGGATCTGATTTGTCTCTCATTTCCTTCATCAACCTTCACATTAGCACTTTTAAATATCCTCAACAGTCTTTTGTTGTAACATTGGTAGGTCTTACTCTTAATGGAATAACCAAGAAATATTTTGTCATCACTTTTAGAATCAAACTTCCCTACATCTTCATCTCTTCTGATATAGCATTTACTACCAAAAATTCTGAAATATCTAACTATAGGAACATTACCAAACCACACCTCATAAGGAGTCTTACCGGTATCACCTTTGATATGCACCCGATGAAAGGTATATATTGCAATTCTTACAGCTTCTCTCCAATAGATATGCGGAACATTTCCTTCAATCATCATGGTTCTAGCAACTTCCTCAATTGTCTTGTTCTTACTCTCCACAACACCATTCTGTTGAGGGGTCCATGGAGTGGATAACAGTCTCTTCACCCCATGCTCTTCACAAAAATAATTGAACTCACCAGAAGTAAATTCTCCACCTCAGTCAAATCTCAGACACTTTAGCTTCAAACTAGTCTCTGTCTCAACGATATCTTTGAAAATATTGAACTTCTCCAAGGCTTCAAACTTCTCCCTTAAGAAAGTAACCCACATCATCCTTGAATAGTCATCAGTCAAAAACATAAATACTTGTCACCCTACAAGTATCTCACTGTAGAGGGGCCACACAAATCAAAATGCACAAGATCCAATATTCCATCAGAAATATACTATTTTGTTTCAAAAGAAACTCTTGTCTTCTTCCCTAACTGGCATTCCTTAGATACTGGATTAGAAGAAGTTACAATCTTAGGCAAATCTCTCACTACTTTAGTGGAACTTATCTTAACCATGCAAACAAAATTCACATGACACATCCTCCTATGACATAACCAACTTTCATCAATCTAAGCAATCAAACAATTTTTACCACCAGCATTCAAGTGAAAGATATTACCTTAATTCTTTGTACCTAATGCAATCTCTACTCCAGAGCTACTCAAGATCTTACATTTTCCATTATTGAAGTGCAAGTCATATCCTTTATCAACCATCTGTCGAAAACTCAAAAGATTATGTTTTATGCCTTCAACATATAAGACATCATTAATGTTATGCTTACCATCAAGAGAAATAGAACCTCTACCACAGATTATAACAACTTTGTCATCTCCACCATCATATTTTTCCATACTCACAAACTTATTCTTATTAGCTATCATGTGATGAGAGAAACCACTATCAATAACCCATTCTGTTAGGTCCTAGAGACAACTGAGAGGTGGGGGGGTGAATTAGTTGTCAAATAAATTCAAACCAAAAACAACTTACCCAACTTAATGCTTAATACCAGTAAACTAGTTAAGTATGTCGGTAGACAGTTTTAACAGTTAATTGCTATACCGATAAAGATTAATGCATGAAACATAAACACAAAGTCATCCACAACACATGACACCAATATTTGTATGTGGAAACCCTGTAAGGGGAAAAACTACAGTGGGAAACCTTACCCACAATCAGATGATACTACTGCAGATAGTAAGTGTACATAAATGGGGTCTGCACATGCAAAAAGGCCAACAACCTAGAGCTCACTGCTCAATCACAAAATGGGAGTCACACTGACTATAGTTGGATGGTTAAATCCAATAAGAATGTACTACACAAAATAGAATCTTCATATGTTGGATTCAGTACCGGTGTAATGTTGATATGCTTTCACAAAAACCTAGCTTCACCTTCAAATGATGTCTGTGTGTATTGCACTGCTTAATCTCGCATATACCTTCACACAATTCTTTTTCACATTCCACACTTGATCTTACAAACAAGATCTTACATTTATACCATAACCTAAGACCAATTTTAGTAGGTTGTCTCTACAAGATATTACAATAAAAAACATTTTACAAACATATAATATCTAATGCAATAACCAATTGAACATGTCAGCTTAATGCATTTGCAACAATAATTAATCATCTCCATAGCATACCATGTTGATCTGGAAAAGATAAACCTGTCGGTGTAACCCTAGATAACCTTGGACCTATTTGCCAGTAAAAGCAAATATGCAAATATGAATATACAAATGATTAATTCATTAAGATAAGATGTCCACATGATGTCTTCAATATTACCAAGTGTCTTCCATATCATTTCAAGTACCGGTGATCATTATATCCTGCCAGTGAACCATATACCAGTAACTGTGCAATAGTTACTCACTTGCCGGTGAATGTTGTTGGATCTCCAAAGTTCTAGTGTTTTAGTAGGTGTTGACATCAATGACAAAACCATACCAAAATACCAGCAATCTCCCCCTTTGGCATTGATGGCAACACAAGATGGAAAATCCATCAAAGTGCCAAAACAGAAATGCCAAATACCAAAAACCAACAATCTCCAAAAAAATCATAACCAGAAATGAAGATACATACAGAGATTAATATTCTCTCCTTAACAACAATCTCTCCCCTTAGGAGCAACATGTGTTATCCAAAGTTTTTCAATACCAATCTCTCCTTAAATGATAATGTGTTTTTTCATAGATATCTCTCCCCCTTTGACATCAAATGCCAAAGTTACAACAAAACTAAGTTCATATACAAAATACCAATCAATTCAATATACCAACTACTCCCCCTGAGAAGTAGCTTCCTCATCAAAGATCAGAGTAAAAGATTTGTCTGTTAATTCTGTCGGTTGATGACAATCATCAACTATCTAAGTCTCTACCGGTGGTGGTATGACTCCTAGCTGATCTCTGAGATATTCAAAAGTCTCATTGGGCAAAGGTTTTGTAAAGATATCTGCAATTTGTTCTTTAGTATTCACATAAACCAGTTTTATCTCCTTTTCTTCAACTTTTTCCCTTAGAAAATTCAGTTTGATAGAAACATGTTTTGTTTTAGAATGTAGTATTGGATTCTTAGATATATCAATTGCTGCAGTGTTATCACAATATATAGTAATAGGTTCCTTACATTTTACCTTTATGTCTTTCAACATTTGCTTAAGCCATAGTACCTGTGTACAGTTAGTTGCTGCTGCAACATATTCTGATTCTGTTGTTGATAAAGATATACAGCTCTGTTTCTTACTCAACCAAGAAACTAGTCTATTTCCAAGAAAGAATGCTCTGTTGGTGGTGCTTTTTCTATCATCCACATCTCTTGCCCAATTTGCATCTGTGTATGCATATAATTCAAAGTTTTCATCTCTAGGATACTATAATCCAAGATTTATAGTGCCTTGTAAGTACCAAAAAATCCTTTTTACTGCTGATTCATGATTTTCTCTAGGATTACTTTGAAATCTAGAAACAATACATACTGCATTCATAATATCAAGTCTGGTTTGTGTCAAATATAGTAAACCTCCTATCATAGATTTGTATCTAGTTGGATTAATAGGTGTAGATTCACCCCTTTGAGATAATTTTTCATTTGTAGTCATAGGTGTGCTTAGCAGTTTAGAGTTCTCCATCCCAAATTTCTTTAGTAACTCTTTTAGTTATTCGGATTGACTCAAGAATATACCTTTATTAGTCTATGAAATCTGTAATCCTAAAAAGAATTTTATTTCTCCAATCATAGACATTTCAAATTCTTGCTACATTTTAATAGAAAATTCCTTACATAAACCATCTTCTCCTCCAAAGATTATATCATCAACGAATACTTTTATAATCAAGATGTCATCATTAGTTATTTTGTAATATAAATTGTTGTCTACATTTCCTTTAGTAAAACCAATCTTTAAAAGATACTTATCCAATCTTGCATAGCAAGCTCTTGGAGCTTGTAATCCATACAGAGCTTTTCTTAACTTGCAAACCATATCATTTTCATCTGTCAAAGAAAATCCATTAGGTTGTTCAATGTATACTTCCTTTTCAAGGTCTCCATTCAAAAATGCATATTTAATATCCATTTGATAAACTTTGTAGTTCTTGTGTGCTGCAAAAGCCAAGAATAATCTGACTGCCTCAATTCTAGCTACCGGTGCAAAGGTTTCATTGTAATCAACTCCTTCCTTCTGAGAATATCCCTTACACACTAGTCTTGCTTTATTTCTGACAACCTTACCATCTTCATTAAGTTTGTTTCTGAATACCCATTTGGTTCCAATTACATTTTTATCTTTAGGCCGAGGAACTAATGACCAAGTGTTATTTTTCTCAATTTGTTCTAATTCTTCTTCCATAGCTTTAATCCAAAATTTATCTTCATATGCCTCAATAATAGATGATGGTTCAATTTGAGAAATAAGACATACCTCTTCATTTGCCAATCTTCCTCTTGTCATAACTCCTTTAAACTTGTTTCCAATTATCTAATCTTCAGAATGATTCAATCTTACATACTGGGGTGTCTTTGTTTGATGTTGTTCTTCAATTATTGTGGAATCCTCAAATGGTACCAAGGTAATTGGATCTTCATTCTGTATTAGTGGATTTAGTGTAGGTTCATTTGTCACAATTTCTATTGCCAGTTTAGAGTCTATATATCTTGAAGTTCCTCTGAATTGTTCATCAATTTTTACATTTGTGCTCTCAACAATTTTCTGCAATCTCTTGTTAAAACATCTATATGCCTTGCTCTTAGATGAATAACCAAGAAATATTCCTTCATCACTTCTAGGATCAAATTTTTCAATATACTCATCTCTTCTGATATAACATTTACTTCCAAAAATTCTGAAATACTTAAGAGTAGGAGTATTACCAAACCATAGTTCATGATGGGTCTTACTGGTTTCACCTTTGATGTGAACTTTGTTGAATGTATAGACCGTTGTACTGACTGCTTCTCTCCAATACACATGTGGTAAATTTTCTTTTGATAACATACTTCTTGCTGCATTCAAGATAGTTCTATTTTTCCTTTCAACAATTCCATTTTGCTGTGGTGTCCGAGGTGCTGATAGCTATCTTCTGATTCCATTTACTTCATAGAATGTATTAAATTCCTTAGATGTGAATTCTCCTCCTTGATCTGATCTTAAGCATTTGATTTTCTTACTAGTTTCATTTTCAACCATTGCTTTGAACAATTTAAACTTTCCAAGTGCTTCTGATTTTTCTCTGAGAAAAGTAACCCAACACATTCTAGAATAGTCATCAATGATTAGCATGAAATATCTATCACCTTGTAAGCTTTTAGTTCTAGTTGGACCACATAAATCAATGTGAATCAAATCAAGAGCATTATTGGATTTTTCTAGAATACTTTTGAAACTAGCTCTAACTTGTTTTCCAAATTGACATTCCTTACATATTGTATTATGAGGTTTGACAATTTTAGGTAAATCTCTAACTGCCTTAGTAGTACTGATCTTTACCATGCAATCAAAGTTTACATGATAGAGTCTCTTATTCCATAACCAACTTTCAGCTATATGTGCAATCAAGCATGTCTTTTCACTATTATTCAAATGAAAGATATTACCTATAGTTTGATTACCGGTTGCAATTTCCAAACCAGTTCTATTCATGATTTTGTATTTTTCATTTTAAAATTATAACTGAAATCCTTTCTCAACTAATTGACCAACAATTAAAAGATTATGATTTAATCCTTCAACATAGTAAACATTGTCAGTGTTATGCTTAACATCAAGAGATATTGTACCCTTACCTTTGATTGAACAAGCTTTGTCATCTCCAAATCCTACTAAACCTCCATTGTATTCTTGAAAGTTCAAGAATTTACCTTTGTCTCCTGTCATATGATGTGAGCATCCTGAGTCAATGATCCATTCATCCTTTACTTCAACTTTTTCTGCTAGGGCTTGATCTATCGGTTGAGCAGTAGGTGTCAGTTGATCTTCTTTTATAGCAACAAAAACCCATCCATTGTCTATTGGACCCTCATCAGAATCATCAGTCACACCTTCATCAACAATGTAACAAGATTTGTCTTTGTTCTTCTTAAATCTATATCTGATATTCAGGATTAGGCTTGTATGTTCTTCTAGCTTCTTCTCTTAGTCTAGCATGTCTATCAGGGCATCTCGAAGCCATATGACCAATCTTATTGTAGCTAAAACATTTAAAGGGTGCTTTACCTTCATACTTACTTCCAACTGGACCTTTAGGCATTTTCCTTGCAAACAGTGCTTCAAGTTCTTCATTTTCTTTCCTGCTTTCTTCAAATTCTCTTGCATAAAAGGCTTTCCAATCAGATTTGTCAAATGATGGAGTAGATGATGTTTATGCTTTAAAGGCTAAATCTATCTTTATAGTAGCAATAGGACCAAATTCTTCAATTTCAAAAGCTAAAAGTTTTCAAATCAATGTATCCCTAGTTACTGATGTATTAGGCATTGTTCTCAACTCATTTATAGCAGTAACCTTCATTTTATATGTTGGTGGCAATCCTCTTAAAAATTATGGAACAATTTCATCCTCACTTAAGGTTCCTCAACAACATTGAATACCCAAAACAATTTCATTTACTCTTTCCATAAAAGCAGAAATCCTTTCATCTTCTTCCATTTTCAGATGTTCATACCTGACCTGGAAGCTTTCAAGTTTTGCAATTTTGACTGTGGAATCTCCTTCATTCAGTGTTTCCAAATGATCCCAAATAGCTTTAGCAGTAGACCTATCTGATAGTCCCATGATTTGTTGATCTGATAATGCGCTCAAAAGTGCTTCTCTTGCTTTGCAATCATTTTCCTCATCTTTTGTCAAGTTAGCTAGACTGGGCTGACCTAGTACAGCAATAGTATAACCATTCTTTGTAACTTCCTAGATGTCTTTTCCAATGCAATTCAGATGTGTCTCCATTCTGATCTTCCATATGCCATAGTTGGTTCTATCAATTTTAGGATTGTCCTTCCTAAAATAGTTAGTAGACATTGGATCTCCTCAAGTTGTTATAATTCCACAAAAGAGGACTAAGCTCTGATACCAATTGTTAGGTCCCGGAGACAAATGAGAGGGGGGGTTGAATCAGTTGTCAAATAAATTCAAACCAAAAACAACTTACCCAACTTAATGCTCAATACCAGTAAACCAATTAAGTATGTCAGTAGATAGTTTTAACAGTTAAATGCTATACCGGTAAAGATTAATGCATGAAACATAAACACAAAGTCATCCACAACACATGACACCAATATTTGTACGTGGAAACCCTATAAGGGGAAAAACCATAGTGGGAAACCTTACCCATAGTCAAATGATACTACTATAGATAGTAAGTGTACATAAATGGGGTCTATACATGCAGAAAGGCCAACAGCCTAGAGCTCACTGCTCAATCACCAAATGGGAGTCACATTGACTACAGTTGGATGGTTAAATCCAATAAGAATGTACTGCACAAAATAGCATCTTCATATGTTGGATTCAGTACCGGTGTAATGCTGATATGCTTTCACAAAAACCTAGCTTCACCTTCAAATGATGTCTGTATGTATTGCACTGCTTAATCTAGCATATACCTTCACACAATTCTTTTTCACATTCCACACTTGATCTTACAAATAAAATCTTACATTTATACTATAACCTAAGACCAATTTTAGTTGGTCGTCTCTACAAGATATTACAATAAAAAAAAATTACAAACAATATAATATCTGATGCAATAACCGATTGAACATGTCAGCTTAATGCATTTGCAACAATAATTAATCATCTCCATAGCGTGCCATGCTGATCTAGAAAAGATAAACCTGTCGATGTAACCCTAGATAACCCTAGACCTATTTGCCGGTAAAAGAAAATATGCAAATATGAATATACCAATGATTAATTCATTAAGATAAGATGTCCACATGATGTCTTTGATATTACCAAGTGTCTTCCATATCATTTCAAGTGCTGATGATCATTATATCCTACCGGTGAATCATATACCAGTAACTGTGCAATAGTTACTTGCTTGCCGGTGAATGTTGCTGGATCTCCAAAGTGATAGTGTTTTAGTAGGTGTTGACATCAATGACAAAACCATACCAAAATACCAACACATTCATCTTTCTCTTCAACTTTAGTAGATAAGGCTTTCTCTTCATTAATGCAACTAGTAGAATTAGCAGTCATCGGGTCATCTTCCTTGATAGCAATGAAATTCATCACCTGAATTTCCTTTCTCAGACTCATCATCAGTCACACCTTCATTAACAGCAAAATAACACTTCTTCTGATATTTAGAGGTATATGGCTTCAATGTCTTCTTGGAAACTCTTTCTAGACACCTTGAGGCAAAATGTCCTATCTTATTGCATGAAAAACATTTAAGAGGCAACTTTCCTTCATAATTACCAACACCCTTAGGCAATCTTTTTGCAATCAGGGCTTCCATATCTTCAAGCTCTCTTTCATCCTCTTCAAACTCTCTCATCTCCTCATATCTACATACCCTTGTATAATTTTCTCCCAAATCATATTTCTTCTTCCTGGATATAGTAGCTTTGAATGCAGATTCAATTTTAAGAGGGGCTTCTCCAAACTTGCTCAACTCAAAATCATCAAGTTTACCACAACATATCTCTTGTCACATTTGTCATAGCTTGGATCTCCTCAATAGTAGCAGTCTTATGCTTGTAAGCAAGAGGAAAGGATTTCAGCACCTTAGCAACAATCTCATATTTTTCCAACACTCCACTAGCACATCTGATGTTCAACACCAACTCATTCACTTACTCCATAAAGGAGGTAATGTTCTCATCTTTGTCCATCTGCATGATCTCATACTTTGCCTTCAAGCTCTGCAACTTTCACATGGTTGTCACCTTCATAAAAAGTCTCTACCTTCTTCCAAATCTCATGAGCAGTGTGCAAATCCATCACATTAGTCATCTCAAAATCAGTCAAGGCACTCTATAATGCTTCCTTAGCTCTAATATTGAATTTAGCTTCCTTAATCTCATTCAGAGTGGTAGGACCATTCAGAGGAGAATTATACACATTCTTAGTAATCTTCTAATAGTCTTCACTGATGCATCTCAAATGATAGTCCATATGTTTCTTCGAGAGAGTGTAATTCATTCAATCAAATCTCATACTATTCTTCTTAAAATAAAAGGTTGTCATCGCAGATCTCCTCAAGCGATCAATCTTCTTGTAGAAGATCTAGCTCTGATACCAATTGTTGGCAACAATGTAGCAAACTGAGAGGGGGGTGAATCAGTTTGCTCTCAAATTATACACAACTCAAACATAAATTCAGATCTGATAATAAATAATAAAAGCATGAATCAACACAACATCAATAACACACATAACAAATAAATTCAATACAGTAAGAAAGATTATTGATATTCAATAAGGATATTGAGAAGGTTGTTGAAGATTATTGATATAACTAAAGAAGGATGATAACTATCTTTATAACATTATTTTGTCATTGATATCAAGAAATTGATTATCTGATTCAGTATGATGTTGCCATATCTTGAGAAGATTGATTAGAAGAGAATTAAGATGTCGGTAAAAGACACAGAAAGAATGTGATGAATAAAGGGAGGAATAAGTTATTCAATGGGCAACTATTACCGAGTTAGACAACGATGAGATCATGATGTTTATATTTTTTTGATATCCTACATATGTTGTTGATTGTAAAGTTAATACTATACTATGCAACCAAGCAAAGAACCTAGTCAGTAAACCCTAAGGTTATCGATATCGGTTAATGAAGGCAAAATGTCTACCGAGTAAAGTTTAGTATTTACCGAGTTGCAACCGAGTTATGACAGTGCGCATTGGATGTATAAAAGCATTATTTAATAAAGGACAATGATTAGCTGGAAATGTATAAATGATTGGTATGTCGTGCATGAAGTTTGTTAGGGATCTATGACAAAGTAAAATCGGCAGGAAGATCTGCAGTGCAGATTGAACCGCAATAGCCTTATGCAAGTTCCAAGATAGGAATGCAAGTCCCGAAGTAAGGTAAAACATTTTTAGATCGGAAGGATACATTGAACCTAGTCAAGTTTGAAGATCTGATGGCTAAGATTGATCATGGGAAATGTGATCAAGGAGATTTAGTGGTTAGCAATTGTTTATAAATAAGGAATTGTTAATAAACAATGTATGTGGGCAAGTGTATGCACAAGGATGCTACATAGTGATTACCAAGCACAGAAGCATGAAGACCTGTTTGAATAATAGAGTAGAGAGCCCAATAGAGGGACAAGATAAGTCCTATGACTAGATTGTTTTGAGCAAATAAGAATCTTCTTTAGCATTTTAGATGTGAAGTTGCAGATAGATTTTTGTTACTGTTATTTTGTAAGTGACAGAAAATCTCTTAACCGAGTGGACTTAACAGTCTTATATGTAAACCCTCTAGCAAGGTAACATTCTAAATGAGTGTTTGAAATCCTTTGACAAGGTCACTTCTAACAAAGTGAAGATCCTAACAGATATGAGGGAAATCCCTTAACTAGGTCACATCTAGCAATGTGTTTGTAATCTTTAAAAGGATTTGCTTTTAACCGAGCATACTCTAGAAGAGTATATTTCTTAGTGGGTCTGAAATCCCACAGTGGTTTTTCCCTATTTGGGTTTCCACATTAAATCTAGTGTTATGAGTTTCGTTATGATTATGTGTTCATAAGTTTGCATGTTTAGCAGTTTTTGGTCAAGTTGTTGAAGTATAAGTTACCGAGGTTGAATCTATTGATTTTATGGAAGTTTAAGTTTGTATGATTCACCCCCCCCCCCCTCTCATCTTGTTAGCTATTGGCATCTATACTTTACATTAAGTATCAGAACTAACAATTGGTCTCAGAGCTTTGGACTCTGGAAGAAAAAGTTTAAAGGTACTTGAGGCAAAGATCTGAAGATGTATAAAAGGGATGCACCGAAGCTAAACAAGTCAAGTTTCTCCACATGGCAGAAAAGGATGAAGCTACATTTAGAAAGAATTGGAGAATATGCAACATATTATCGGGAGAATGATTACATTGCACTAAGCACCAACCCTATGACCTTGGAAGAGATTAAGGAAAAGCAAGAACATATTCAAGCTATGATTGAAATAACATTAGCATTGATCGACTCAGAGTTTAATGATCTAGAAGGTAGTAATGATGCAAAAGCAACGTGGACTAAACACATATCTGTGTATGGAGGTGATGAACATGTTCAAAGAGAAAAATTAGATAGTCTAAGAGGACAACTTGAATCCATGAGGATGAATGAAGGTGAGAACATAACCCAGTATAGTACAAGACTAAAGGAGATTGTCAATCAAATTAAAGGAGTAGGTGGAAGTATTGAAGAAAAGGATATAACAAGTAAGTTGTTGAGAACCCTTCTACCAGCTTATGCTATTCGAGTCTCTGCAATCAATGAATTGAGGTCTGTACCTAACATGCCAGTTTCTTTGGATGCTACTATTGGTAAGCTACATGCATTTGAGTTAAGTAATTTTGATAATAGTGGGTCTTTGGTAAATAAAGTAGAATCTGCATTTAGTTCTTTTCATATTGGTGAATCTGATGATTACAATGATAGAATGAGTAAGTACTCTGAAGGGGATCACAATGGAGCAAGTGAAAGATTTCGCATGAACATGGAAAAAGTGCACAAACTATATGAGGAAATCAAGAAGCAAGAAGAATTTGAAGCATTATTAGCTAGAAGGTTACCGAGAGGAAAAGGTAAGTATAAAGGAAAGCTACCTTTAAATTGTTTCAATTGTGATAAAATAGGACATATGGCTTCTAACTGCCCTGACAAAGAATCTAGTGAAAAGAGAGAATACTGAGATAACAGGCAGAAAGATAACCAATACAGAGGACACCGAGACTTCACAAGAAGAGATAGAAAGACATGTCTAGTAGTAGATGAGGAATCCAACGATGACAAATCTGATGAAACTAATACTAAGGAAGTTGTTTATGTGGCTATTAAAGATGGATCTGATGAAGAAAGGTATGAAGAAAAAGCCCTAATATCTCACATAAATAATAATTATTCTTGGATCATAGACAGTGGATGCTCACATCATATGATAGGTGATAAACACAAGTTTGTTAAATTAGAAGACTATGATGGAGTCTATGTAAGATTTTGTAATGATTCACCATGTCCGGTAAAAGGTAAAGGATCTATAACACTTCTTGAAAATGCTAAATGTGATGATGTATACTGGGTTGAAGGTTTGAAATACAATTTGTTGAGTGTAGCATAGCTAAACAATACAGGATACCGAATAGAATTTCAGAAAGGAATTGTCAAAGTTCATGACAAGCATGGAAAGTTAGCTGCTACCGGGACACAAACAAAAGGTAATACATTTCATCTTGACTCAACTCGGAACAAGTGTCTTTATGCAAAGATAGATGATACTTGGTTATGGCATAAAAGTTTTTGTCATGTAAATTTTGATAATCTGATCAAAATAAGTAAGAAGCACAGAGTAAGAGGTCTACTAAGTCTTGAAAAATCTGAGAATGCAATGTGTCGAGGATGCCAGATGGGTAAGATGACAAGATCAAGCTTTACAAGTAAGTCCAACACTTCTAAAGGAATTTTAGATCTAGTACACACTGATCTTTGTGGTCCTATGAAAGTTCAAAGTTATTATGGTGATAAATATTTCATATTATTTGTGGATGATTACTCAAGGATGATGTCAGTTATGTTTTTAAAAGAAAAATCAGAATCTTTTCAAATGTTGAAATGGTACAAGGCAAGAGTTGAAAATGAAACAAGAAGACAACTGAAATGTCTTAGATCTGATAGAGGAGGAGAATTCACTTCTGATGAATTTAACTTATACTACAATGATCATGGTATAAAGAGGCAAGTATCTGCACCAAGAACACCTCAGTAAAATGGGATAGCCGAGAGAAGAAATAGATCAATTGTGGATTGTGCAAGAACCCTGATGATAGAAAAGAGGGTACCTCAAACATTTTGGAGAGAAGCAATCAGCACTATAGTTTACACCCTGAACTGAGTTCAACTAAAGAAAGGAACTATGAAGACACCATATGAGATCTGGTATGACAAGAAACCTAATGTAAGTTATTTTAAAATCTTTGGAAGTAGATGCTATTCACAAAGATGACAAAAATGGAAAGTTTGATTAGAAAAGTGAAGAAGGAACATTTCTTGGTTATTCTTCTAGAGGTAAAGCATTTAAATGTCTGATAAAATCATCTAACAAAATAGTGGAAAGTGCAAATGTGAAAATTGATGAATTTGTAGAAATAAATGATGAAGGAAATTCTAAAGAACCAAAAGATTATGAATAATTTGTTTATGCTCAACCGAGAAGTCCTACCAAGAAAGCTGCTTAAGAAAATGAAGATAATGTCTAGTTACCGAGTGATGAAGAAGATCATACAGAATCTACCAAGCCTATATTAGCCAAATATGTCAGAAGACATCATGCATCAAGTCAGATTATAGGAGATAAAGATGATCCAGTGATGACAAGAAACAAACAGAGACAGAACACATGTCTGATTTCTAAATTTGAACCGAGAATAGTGAAAGAGGCATTTAACAATGAAGATTGGGTAAATGCTATGACAAAAGAAATTGATCAAATCAAGAAGAATGACACATGGACACTAATCCCAAGACCATAGGGCAAAAATGTAATTGGCACTAGGTGGATTTTTAGAAACAAGCTAAATGAAAAAGGTGAGGTCATTCGCAACAAAGCAAGACTGTTTTGCAAAGGTTATGCTCAAGAAGAAGGAATAGATTATGGTGAGACTTTTGCACCTGTGGCTAGACTTGAGGGAGTAAGAACATTGTTGGCATATGTTTCTTTCAAAAATTTCAAGGTATATCAAATGGATGTTAAATCTACATTTTTGAATGGTATACTAGAAGAAGAAGTTTTCATTGAACAACTTGAAGGATTTGTTGAAGACGGGAGTAAAGATCAGGTATGCAAACTGAACAAAGCCTTATATGGTCTAAAAGAAGCACCTAGAGCATGGTATGAAAGATTGCACTCTTATTTAATCAAGATTGGTTTTATAAGGACAAGTGAAAACAACAATATGTACATGAAGAAAGACGAGGACAATGGAATACTGATCTCAACCATATTTGTTGATGACATTATATTTTGTGGTAATGACTCCTTATGCAAGAACATTGGAAATGAAATTTGCAAAGAATTTGAGATGTCACCAATCGGTGAGATAAAGTATTTTATAGGTTTACTCAATCCAAGTGCATAAATTATCAAAGAATGATGAATCTGCATCTGTTGATGAGACACTTTACCGATCTATGATTGGAAAATTGCAATATGTTGTGCTTAGTAGACCGGATATAGCACATGCAGTAGGTATTGTAGCAAGATTCTCTGCAGATCCCAAGGAAACCCATATGACAACAATCAGAAGAATTTTTAGATACCTGAGAGGCACTGAAGATTATGGCTTAGTATATGAAAAGAGGAATAATTTTGATTTAAAAGCTTATATTGATGCTGATTGGGTAGGAAACATAGATGACAGGAAAAGCACAAGTGGTGGAGCTTTCTTTTTGGGAGAATGACTAGTAAGTTGGCTTAGCAAGAAACAAGGATGTATTTCTCAGTCTACAGCAAAAGCTGAATATGTTGCTGCAGCATTGAATATATCAGTTCAAAGGAGCAATTAGTAGACATCTTCACAAAGCCACTACCAAGGGACACTTTTGAGTATCTTAGAAGCAAGTTAGGGGTCCTACCCCTATCTTCTACTCACTGACCGAGTTCGGTGAAAGAATCAATTTGATGAATCTACATAATATTATGTGTGGATTGATGTTGATTTACACACTTTAGGAGGTCACCTAAAGTTGTGCAAGAAAAAGTGAATAGAGACAAGTTGATATGACTTAGACTGAGATATTACACAACAAGGCAAATCATTTCACAGAGGAAGAAATCATTATTTAGTTCTTTTACTTTTTGGCATTGTTGTCAAAGGGGGAGAAGACTAAATTGTTGAAATACTAAATGGTTGACTGCATGGTAAAGCCCTGAATGATGGAAATAACAGAAGACTAATGACATGGGGAATAGATTGCAAAAATGGAGAAGACTTCAGAAGACAATAGATCAAGGATAATAGGAGAAGTCTAACAACAATCTGAATGCGAATCAATTTGAATATCTTATTGGTAACACCATTTAATTGTTCATTTTTCCATCAATTCCAAAGGGGGAGATTGTTGGCATTACATTAAGAAAGATTGTTGATATTCAATAAGGATATTGAGAAGGGTGTTGAAGATTATTGATATAACTGAAGAAGGATGATAACTATCGTTATAACATTATTTTGTCATTGATGTCAAGAAATCGATTATCTAATTCAATATGATGTTGCCATATCTTGAGAAGATTGATTAGAAGAGAATTAAGATGTCGGTAAAACACACAGAAATAATGTGATGAATAAAGGGAGGAATAAGTTATTCAATGGGCAACTATTGTTGAGTTAGACAATGATGAGATCATGATGTTTAGATTGTTTTGATATCCTACATATGTTGTTGATTGTAAGGTTAATACTATACTATGCAACCAAGAAAATAACCCAGTCAGTAAACCCTAAGGTTATTGATATTGGTTAATGAAGGCAAAATGTCTACCGAGTAAAGTTTAGTATTTACCAAGTTACAACTGAGTTATGACAGTGTGCATTGGATGGATTAAAGCATTATTTAATAAAGGACAATGATTAGCTAGAAATGTATAAATGATTGGTATGTCGTGCATGAAGTTTGTTAAGGATCTATGGCAAAGGAAAATTGATAGGAAGATCTACATCGTAGATTGAACTGCAATAACCTTATGCAAGTTCCAAGATAGAAATGCAAGTCCCGAGGTAAGGTACATTTTCAGATCGGAAGGATACATTGAACCTAGTCAAGTTTGAAGATCTGATGGCTAAGATTGATCATGGGAAATGTGATCAAGGAGATTTAGTAGTTAGCAATTGTTTATAAATAAGGAATTGTTAATAAACAATGTATGCGGGAAAGTGTATGCATAGGGATGCTACATAATGATTACCGAGCATAAAAGCTTGAAGACCTGTTTGAATAACAAAGTAGAGAGCCCAGCAGAGGGACAAGATAAGTCCTATGACTAGACTGTTTTGAGCAAATAAGAATCCGCTTTAGCATTTTAGATGTGAAGTTGCAGATAGATTTTTATTACTGTTATTTTGTTAGTGACACAAAATCTCTTAACCGACTGGACTTAACAGTCTTATATGTAAACCCTCTAGCAAGGCAACATTCTAAATGAGTGTTTGAAATCCTTTGACAAGGTCACTTCTAACAAAGTGAAGATCCTAACAGATCTGAGGGAAATCCCTTAACCGGGTCACATCTAGCAATGTGTTTGTAATCTTTAACAGGAATTGCTTTTAACCGAGCATACTCTAGAAGAGTATATATCTTAGTGGGTCTGAAATCCCACAGTGGTTTTTCCCTATTTCGGTTTCCACATTAAATCTAGTGTTATGAGTGTCATTATGATTATGTGTTCATAAGTTTGCATGTTTAGTAGTTTTTGGTTAAGTTGTTGAAGTATAAGTTACCAAGGTTGAATCTATTGATTTTATGGAAGTTTAAGTTTGTATGATTCACACCCCCCTCTCATCTTGTTAGCTATTGGAATATGTACTTTACATTAAGTATCAGAACTAACACAATAACATACATAACACCAAGATTTTTGATGTGAAAAAACCAGTTAAGGGAAAATCCATGGTGGAACCTACCCAGAATGAGATAATACCGTGTTATGAGTAAATGAAATATTACAATGGGGAATTCACATGCATTCAGGCACACTGCATAGATCTCACTAGTCGAATCACAAAACAAAAAGGGCTACAACCTTCAAGAATTCTCATTGCCATACAGAAACATTTGGATTACATCCAAAGAATCATGAACTGATAAAATAGCATCTTCCCATGTATGGTTATAGTTCCAGTTAAGCACATATACTAAAACTCTACTCTTTCACACTTCTTCACACTTATCCTCTGCAACTGAAAGATCAAATCAATGTTCACACATGTAGATACCTAGTATACATCCGCAACATAACTATTACATATATTTATACAAATCATCAACCTATATTTCAAGGTCAACTTAACTATCAACACAAATGATAAAACAATAACCTCAGATGCTACAATAATACATGCGGACCAAAACAATGTCGGTTAAGAGATAGTCTAGACCTAAACCAACACTGCACACAAGAAAAACCTCCAAAGATTGTGCCTCGAATATCTGCAACATGCTACAATCATCATGAATGTTGCATAACATGAAGAACATCATCGGATCAAGAAAATGAGCAACGGCGTGCACAACAATCAATGCAGACCATCAACATGGATAGAGAACAATCTAGAAACATCCATAAGCAACGTGAATCACCATAGCAACAACCACAAAATCAGCACTTACTAGAATCTTCATCATTATTATACTGAACCTCAAGAACACCAACTATACTGACTATCTACCTGAAAGATTCACTTGCATACCTTCAAATAATGAACCATATGATTTATGGACACATATGAACGTCCCAAACACTCTGCCAAATCCATAAACCAAGATATTGTGATTCCAGAGCAATGTAGAGTAGAATCCACAATACCAAATAACACAAACAACTGAATATCAACCATAATACCGGATCTCACGACTCGATCAAATCACCATGTGAACCTCTAAAACTTCTGTTGAATCAACTAGAGATAAGTATCTCTAAACCCATTAAACCACAACAACTCATCTGCAACACACTGACCAAACCAACTCATCCAATATGATTGCAACATTGGAATGCAGAAGAATATGTTGACATTAATGACAACACATCATTCCAACAAACTTCTCAACAATATCCAACAATACCTCCATCTCTTCTTTCTTCCCCTCCCCCTGATTACCTCTCTCTCTCTCTCTCTAGATCCCTTTCCCCTTCTCTCCTTATCTCTCCCTTGTCCCTTCTAGACTCCTCTCTCTTGCCTACCTTGCCCAACCCCTCTCCATCTCCTCTTCTCTCTCTCTCTTCCATCCCCTTCTCTCCCTTTCCCACCCCTTCATTCCCTATCCCCTTCTAGAATCCTCTCTCCCCCATACCTTGCCCAACCCCTCTCCCTTTCCCCTTTTGTCCCTCTCTTTTCTGATACTTACATCTCCTCCCCTCTCCCCCTCCCCCTAATTACTCTCTCTCTCTTTAGATCCCTTTCCCCTTCTCTCCCTATCTAGATCATTCTCCACCTATCCCTTGCAAAATCTCTCTCTGTCTAGATCTATTCCCCCTTCTCTCCCTATCTCTCCCTCTCCCTAACTATCTCTCTCCCCTAATCCCTTACCAACTCCTCTCTCTCTCTCTCTCCTAAAAGAGTTATCAGATATCAAATATTATCTGATATCCAATACCTCAAATGGTGCCAACAAAATTGTTGGCACCCTTATGAAAAGATGTCGAATATCAAAAAATATCCAATATTCAATATGATCAAATACCGAATATTTTCTGATATGCGATATATGGGCCACACAAAAGAGGAGAGTGAGTCATTTTGAGCATTCCAATGGCCCCTACATTCTTTTGGAAAGTGACAAACATGGGTTTTCAAACAATAAGAAACAAAATTATGCTTTTTTGAGAATTTTTGACACAAATTTGTCATTAGCGATCATTTTTTAGCTTCTTTATGGAGGTATAATGAAGAGCAGTAGTCGTCAAAAGAAAAAACATAAATGAAAACTTTTAAAAGATCAAATTGAAGCATATAGACAAAGAGATAGGGAAATTCATAGGAAGAGAAGACAAGGTATGTTAAATATTGGTGAAGGTGAGGCCTTTGCTTCACTCATAAGTGTTATTTACAATGAAGAGGAAATTGAATATGCAAATGTTGAGTATGATATTGAAAATGTTGAACACAATATTTAAATTGGGAATGAAAATGTTGAAATTGATATTCAAAATGTTAAACATGATACTGAATTTAGAAATGAAAATGTTTGAATTAATACTCAAAATATTCAGCATCAAATTGAATTTGAAAATGTTGACATAATGTTTAAAGTGAAAATGTTGGAATGGACATTGAAGGTGAAAATATTGGAATTGACATTGAAAGTTAAAATGTTGAACCAAGTGAATGTTATGTATCACCAAATAACATGAGAAATGAAGACCCTTGTATGGAAGAAAGACAAATTCCAAATTTGAGACCTTTAAGGACCCAAAAATGGTTACTTCAAATTAATGAGAACATTATAGACAATATTGAAGGCAAGAGGTCAACATGAACCATTGAAATGTGAGCTATGCAACTTTTCAACCAATAAGACATTTACCGAGCAATGCCAACTTTTTGTACAATTACTAAAGATGCAAAGTATGAAACCTTTGCTAGCCAAATTGAATATTTTTATGAACAAGAAGGCGGAGGAAAATTTAATTATTGTCAAAAATATTTTTGATGCTCTCAATTCTATTGGGAAGAATAGCAAGGAAAAACATAAGAGAGATGCTTTGAGAGTGATTACAACGTCCTTAGTAAGCCATCATTTGAGAAAGGATTTCTTTATGAGACAAACTTGTGTTCATTTCAACATAAATCATAAAACTTTGGATAGAGAACTTGAAAGAAGAGAAAGACTTGACGATCCTCTTCAAAATGATACATGGGCTTTTGGTGGGAGACTTCCACGTGTTGATAAGAAACTGACCGATAATGTAAAGGAGGAAATTCAACAGTTATGGTACTATAACTCTAAAGTATTATCCTATGTAAAGGATGTTTTAAAGTCAACAATTGGCAGTCAAGACCACACATTGCATCATAAACATTTCTTGGAATCAAGCCAAACAATGTTGTTTAAAATATTTTTTGAAATACATCCAATTTTGCAAATCTCACAAAGGGATTTTGAGTCTCTGAAGCCATTTCATTGTGTACCTCTTAAGATTCAAAATACTTGTTGTTTCAAATACCATGTGGAATTTTCAATATCATGAACTATTATACTATTGTAATACCCTAAAAATGGTCATCTAAACCATGAGCCCCTAATCTTGACAACGTCACCAAGGTCCTAACAAAAGGCAATTAAATAAATCTTGAGCACACAATTAATTTTTAAAATCATCAATGACACATGGTAAATTAATCAACCAATATTAATTAAATATTTATTTAATTAATTGATCATTCCAAGTAAATCATTTTTAAATAATTATCCTATTTTTTTAATTAAATATCTTTTGCACATTCAATTAAAGAATTAAAAATTTGAGAAAAGAAATCAAATAGAGATAATCTTGAAAAATAAATTAAAAATTGATAAATAATCTCAAAGAAAGCAATTAAAACAATTAAATATTAAAATTGAATGAAATAGAGAATAAATCAGTTTTTTCCTGATTTTATCTTAATTTTAGTTCAATTTCCTTTAAAATTGAGAAAAGCATCCAATCACATCAATTCACCTGGATTGTGCTTCCTCTTGGAAAATCTTGACCGCTCATCATCATTTGATCTCAGCCGTTGGTTTCTTTCTGAATTTTCTATACATTCATGCTCTCATCTCTCATTCAAGAATCTTGGAGAATATATTGTTATTATGCTATTTTTGCTCTAGGTTCATTGAGAATTCACATTAAGATATTGCATATTAGTTATTTCATATTGCTTAAATTATTTAGCTTAAATATTCATATATTGTTTAAATCATGTTAGATTAATCTTGCATATCTAGCTTAAATCTTGCATCCATTTAGCTCATATTCATGCTCATATAGATTTAAAAATCCTGCATTTAGGTGTTGTCTAGTCACTGGATAGCTTAGCAATCTGAGAGAAATCAAAACTTTCATCTACTAGAAGGCAATGTGTCGCTTTGTAATGGTTTATTATTCATTTATTATTGATTTACTAACAATGTATCTAATGACTTAATTGAAGTGTTGTGTATTCCAGATACATATACAGGTCCACTTTTCACACACATTTTTGGTGCCCACCGTGGGGCCTCAAAATCATTTTTTTTATCCTATAGGTCTCATTCGTACATTCACTTCTAAATATTGTATGAGTGTTGTTACTACATCGTACGACATTTTGTCAAGGTCTTTGTTTTATCGTATGAATCAGAAAAATGGCTCGTATGAATTTTTGCTCTGAATATTTGATTCTGTATTTTGTCATTTGGCTCTGTGGGAATAGTTGTACGAGTAACTGCTTTGTCATTTTCTTCTATGTTTACTCGTTTGGTTTTGTGAGAATTCTCATATGGTCAGGTGAGAATACTCGTACAAGTTACTATTTTGTCGTATGAAAAACAAATAGTTGTTTTTAGGAGTTTGCTTGAAATTAGGCTTGTGGAAGGTCAATATATATATGGAATATAATTTAAGTTATATTCCATATATATTGTCAGGATGTTTGAGAGGGGTTTCGAACCTCCAGGAGTTATAATGCAAAATCTAGTATTTGGAGGATCCTCTAAATTTCAGGGCATTTCAGCATTAGGAGTGAAAAAATTGTAACCAAGATTTAAAATTAGGCTTGTGTAAGCTCACCAAGAGATTTGATATTTCACTAACTTTTTCTTCTTGCAGGTTTCTAACAATTTCTTGCAGGTTGGAGGATTTAGATTAAGATTTAACTTTTTTGAAAAACAAATTACTTTTTAGGGTTTTTCTTGGATTAAATTTTGATGATACTGATGCTAACCCTAAATTGTCTTTTGTCTGCCTGAGATTTTCATAGCCTAACCGGTTTCTTGTAGAACGCTTGTCGAAGAATTTATCAATCACACATATGCCTGTCAAAGAATAAAAAACAACATGACTACTGATGCATTGGTTTTGCAAGTTGCCTTAAGAGAATTGACCAAACGTCATGTATTTTTTAAATTCATTTTTAGACACTTAAATTGCTATCTGGTTAAAGAAAAAATTTGTCTTTCATTTTTTCAGAAAAATCAAAGAGGTAGGAGAGTATGCTCTTATCTTTTATAGACAATCAAAAATCTAGAACCTCGAAGCTTTTTCTATGTTTTGAGATTTGTATACCTTTAGCGGGCCTTTCACAGTGGGAAAAAGTAATCACCCTATGAGAATGAACCAATTGAGTAAAACTTGACCTAAGCATTCCAACTCACTATAATAAATAGGCCTCTGGTGATTAAAGTCTCAAAGGATGGGGTTATTTGAGTTTTCTCTTTGAGATCTCTCATATCGATCATTTTTGTAGGGCCTCATGGCCTCAATCATGTTTATGTGACTACAACTTATTTCAGTACCTTGTCGAGCTATAGGAATCAATCATGCTTGTGTGACTTCAAGGGATAATTTCAAATGGAATTCCTGACTAAGAACTATAAGATAGAGGCTACCCGTCACCTCTTAAAGGTTGATAATCATGCAAGAGAGATACTAACTCTCCAAAGACACTTTCCATATCGTGCCCCCATTAGCATTTGGATTCGGCTAATAAGGCATTGTGAATCCATTGCGTGAGACTCAGTGGCTGTATTTTGATTAGCTATTAGGTGTGTACCTAAGTCAAGAAGCAAAGGTTTTCTTCTCTAAGCCAACTTCCATAGGGTTAGCGTGCTATGCTTAGAATTATTGAACATCTTGCATGTTTTTTGTGTTTTCATCCCTGAAATTGAAACTGAAATACTAAAAATGGAGAAAACAATACCAAATAACTCAGTGATAAACTCTGTCAATGTCAAAAAGTATTACTAGTCAATTATTGAAAATGTGTCCTATATCAAAAATTGGTCCTCGTGAGTCGTACAAACTTTGTTTGTCAAAATTTCATCTTTGTCCAATCCTCTATCATACAAGCTTGTTGAAATATCATCTTGTTACATACCTACTATCATACGAGCTTTCATTAATCCTCATAGTTTGTAGTCTGGCTTTACAAATTCTGTCATACGAGTCTCAGAAACATTTGTCTATCCTTTTAAACTTTGTCATACAAAAATATGTAGCATTCATCATATTATCATCTGGAGTTTGCCCAACTGTCATACAAAATCAGGTAGCCACTCGTATGAAATATTGTCTTTATCGTATGTAACAGCTAAACTGTCATCTGGGTCTACAAACTCTGTTGTATGAATTCCTGTTCTTGTTAGTTCAAAACTTTCAAACCTTCTCAAATCAGTCTACAGTGAGCATAAAAATGGACATCGTAATTCTAAGCATAAACAATCTTGATAGTGTACCCTTGCCATTGTGTTGCATTATTTTGTGGGTTACCTCTTAGATAGCTAATCAACCTAATCCAATCAACCAATTTGTTGTCCAAACTTCACTCTCGAGTATCACTTAGGCTACTTAGCCTCGAATCAAAATTGAAGTCAGTGTATCTCACCCGCATAAGTTTGAACATAAACCTCTAGCCTCAACGAACAACTAGCTTTGATCTCACCTTGACATCTATAACACCTCTTGCTATCAACTATAAATGGCTACCTTAGCTTCAATTCCCATGGCTACCTTGGCTCAAATGATTCAAGATATTAAGAAAGAAATATATGACATGAAAATCCAACAAAATAAATCAATGACTCCATTTGAGAAACAAATGCATGATATCAAGATTGAGAAACTTCAAGGAATGCTAAAATGATTATATGATTTGACAATCGAAAACCAACAAATAATTAACAATCAAAAGCCAAATCTCAAACAAGCTTACAAGACACCTTCACCAAGACATAAATAAATTTCCTCCAAATATCCTCTAGATAGACAGTTTACACCTCTGGGGAAATCTATTGAGTCGACTTTGAAAGAGCTTCTTGAGCATAATCTTATCATATTGCCTAAAAAGATCACATGGGGATGTGAATTTGTGAGTAAGTATTGTGCATGTCATAGACAAATGAACATAAGACTTCGAAATGCATGGAATTAAAACATAAGATTCAAGATCTCATTGATAATGGTGTCATTAAAATTGAAGATCCTAATGACTCACCTAAAGAAAAAGAAGGAACTACTTCTAAGCATAATCAAAATAATGAACCTATGTCTAGCAAGGCTCCATATGTGGCCTCCATCCCTTCCATGATGTCTTCATCTCCTTCAAACAATAAAACTTCTCATGTTTACTTTCAAGGGCTATCTCATATGGAAATCCAAGTTAATGCCAATATTGATACAAGTTCCTCTAAAGATTTAAAAATCCTAGATCCTATGTCATCATGCACTCCAGTTCCAAACATACCCACTCCAGAGACTCCCAATCAAAATGCTTCCCCATCATACCAAAACATGAACACCTTCCAAGAATCCTCCATGCATATCAACAATATTACCCCTTCCTTAGAAGTGACTCCATGTCAAGAGGATAATCTAAAAAATGAAGAAACAAGTCCTATCATAAATCAAGATCAAGACACCAAAACTCCTCAATCCCATCTAATGATTGAAAAAGATCCCATTTCATTAGAATCTCATGATGATCCCCTTATACCTTTCCATTTCTTCCAAGATAATCCCCTTCCATCTCAAGAGCAAAGCATCCTTCCTAAGTAAGATCATGATGCCTCTTCCACCTTTTCAAATGGTCCTATTCAAAATGAAGAGTCAAACACCCTTCCTACTTTATCCAATGGTCCTCTTCCATGTCAAGATCAAAGTCTCCCTTCATCTCCTTTTCATAATCCTCCATATTCACCTCAAGGATCCATCATGTCTACAAATCCCTCTCATGATCTTATCATTCCCTACATTCCACCTCCATCTCATAATGGGCTTGCACCTTCTTTCCAAAGAAAAGTGTATCCTACAAGTCAAAATGTTTATAAAGGCAAAGGGGTAAATCTCCACAAGCAATAACCCCTCCATATTAAAGAAAATGTTAAAGGTCATGACCTCAGGGACATTTATCAAGATGTTGGTATCTCTCATAAGTCCTACATTTCTCTAGTTAAATCCAAATATACGCTTTCCCCATCATCGTTTCCATCCATTCTAGGTCCCTATATCCTTCCATCCCTTATACAGGATCATCAAAGGCATACATCTTTGATACCTTCCATCCATCTAAAAGACCTCCATATCATTCATATCTATCCATGCATCTCCCTCCAAGAAATTTGGATGCCAAGCATAAAAGTCATAAGTTAAGTAATCCACATGTATTCAAGGATCAACATGTCCCATCTAATCGACATGTCAAAACAAAGAAAAATATAATCCAAAAAGATAAAGAAAAATACAAAATGCCACAAAGGCCTACAAAGAAAGAAGAAAAGTCAAAAGTTATATGGGTTCCTAAGGCACTTATACAAGCAATGCGCTCTAAGGAACTACAAAAGCCTAAAAAATTAAAAGCCATGTGGATCCCTAAGCGGCTACTTGAAGCACAAAATTCTAAAGAAAAATCAAAATTGGCATCCAAAATTGTTGTTTCTCCCTTTAAACCTTCCGAGTCTATTCCTCCATCACCTCCTTCATCCATGTTGGGTTCTTATGCCCCAAATCTATAACCTTTCCTTCATCCAAATCTCAAAATCTTAGATTCACTTCTCTTCCATATGTCCACCATCCCTCAAGGTGTGTGCCAATGTTGATCTTTACAACATTTCCATCTAGCCATACATAATTCTTCCAACATCCCATCCATTATCCAACACCTCTTTTTCACCCTTCCATCCCTCTTATCCAATCCTTTGCATAAATCCTTGCCCTAGTTTCATTTCATTATCTTGCCAACATCTTTGAGCATACCTTCATAGCCATGGTCTATTGCAACTCATATTCCAAGGGTACCATCCAAAGAAGCGAGATGTTGGGGTCCTTTTTCCATTCCATATCATGCCTCCATTATCTTCCAAAAAAAAAGTCAGAAAAAAAAAGTAAAGAGAAATAATTTTGTCCACGAGTGAAAACCACTTCTTGTGGCACCTTGGGCAAGTACCATGATGAAAAACTGGCAAACAACCATCATGTGTAATCCATTATCCCTTTGCACTTTATACTAGGGGCAAGTTCCATCCATGTACATCCATCTGTTATCCTTCTTCATCCATTATCCTTCATCCTCCATTATCCCTCATTCGCTCTATCTACATTCATATCCATTTTCCACCTTTTATCTTGACAAGGTTAAGGATCCTTGCAGGCTTCATGTGTCCTATCTATTACACTTGATCCAGACCCTTTAGCTCCTATCCATTGCTTTCTTACATCCTTCATTACCACCTTTGATCTTGATTATCCTATTTGTCCCCTATCCAGATCTATCCCTTGATCTTGATCAACACTATGGACAAAATGTATAAACATGCTTTCCACAAACCTCTTGACATGGGCACTTCTTTGGACCATATGGCTTCATTACACTATATCCTTGCTTCATTGCACTATATCCTTGCTTTACATCACTAAAACCATTGCTTTACATCGTTAAAATCCTTGGTTTACATTGTTATATTTGGACCCTGTGCTTGGATTAACATTGTGAGATAGTCCTTGAAAGTGTCCACCATCATTCACTTATCCATTCATGTACTCAAAATCCCTTTTGCCTTGCTAGACACTAGGAGAAAACATCAAAATCATAAAAAATCATAAAATATTCTGAACAAACTCCTAAAAATCATAAAATGTCCTGAACAAACTCCTAAAAATCATAAAATGTTCTGAACAAACTCCTAAAAGTCATAAAATGTCCTGAACAAAATCCTTAAAAAAAAAAAAAAACTCAAAATAAAATAAAATAAAAAATAAAAAATCTAAAAAATCAAAGCAAGAAAGAATAGACTATCCTTCAAACCGAATCAACCATAGACAAACTCTCAAAGTTTGCAATCACACTTATCTCATGTCTTGTTAATCTAACTACCAAACTCTATCAAATATCAACATGTCTTATACAAGGGAGGGTACACTCGAAACCAAACAGATCGATCTTATATGGGGTACTCACTCTTTGAAACCAGACATTCCTATCAATGATCATCAAATAAAAACAATGAAATCGATCAGTATGGTTGTTGGATTTTATCTAGGTTCATCTTATCTCCTGTACTGAAGTGCTGCATCTACACTTTTGCTTGTACATATTTCAGTCACTTTTATGACATCCTGGTTCACAGGAACCCTCATGGCTTGAGACTAATTGATGTCCTAGTCTTAGGGTAATCGACTGAGCATTTTACATGTCCTAAGCCGTATCAACCAAGTCATCATTCTGTCAGTGATACCCGGTCATCCAATTTGAGTCAGCCACCTGTCTCCTAACTACTGAAGCATTTTATCACTGAGTACAGAAGAAAAACAACATTACTGAAAACAATCACTAAACAGTTTGAGATATACATGAAATATTTCTTTGTGTGATGTCTTTTATATTGGTTTTTGATTATTATCCCTCTGAGTAACTCGAGGCAGTCTATCTTGACTAAGAGGAGCAAGGATTGGGGGCATAATATTTTCTTTGTTTCCTACTTGTAGGAATGATTCTAATAATTTGGAAACATCTAATAAGCCAGGTGTCTGTGATAAGAGCCTTCACATCAGGGTGAAATCACCACACATACCTCGACTCTGCTTATTTGTATGCTATAGGGAGGTTACCATCATTTCTTTGTCTATTTTGAGGGAATTTCTTTATCATGCAATCCAGGTCCTTGTGAAATCTATCCAAGGATATGAACGAAAAAGGGTCATTGTGGACAAGATAATTAATATTGCACATGAAAAGAAAGGAACTCTAATCTGACTGCTATGTTTGTAAAACACTCAGTGATGAACCTTAAGCTTTTCAAATCCAGTGACTAGGTTTAGATTGCATTTCATTTTGCATCTCATTTTGCATTTCATTTTGCACTTTGTGAATTGAGAGTGATTTCAATATGGTAACAATGATCTCTTTATCTTATGAATGAGAGTTTGAAGCTTCATTGTTTCTTAGCTAATTGGTCTCTTCTTCATCATTTCTCTGATTGAGTACTTGTGTATTGAGATGTTTAGCTCCATACATAAGAATTTTGTATCGATTCATACATTTATTATCACTCATTTACATTTATCTTATTGCATTGAAAAATTAAAAAAAAAAAAAATTGCACTATTCATTGCTCATTTTCATCCATTTTATTTGCATATGAAAAGAAACAAAAACAAACATCCATATCCATTTGCATTGATTCATCTATACTAAAAATACATATAGAATAAAGCATATAGAAAAGCATCTCATAAATCGATCAAAACAAGTACAATGAAGTCAAATCAAGATCTTGTATATATAATGATCAAGTCTCAGGGTACAAAATAATGTCAACTGGCATATACAAGCTCCCCTCAGAGAAAGAATCATAAGGGCTACAAAAAATGGGTGTGTCTATAGAAAAACCTAAGAGCTACACAAAAAAAACTAGTTCTCTGCCTATCCCTCATCACCAGGTAGTGGAGGAGGTGGAGCCTACTGACCCAAATCTTGCCTAGATGCCTGAGCTCCCTCTGATCAAGACATTTACTGAGAGTATGGTACAACCTACTGCGCTACTGGAACTGCTAGGCTGTAAGTTGCAACATAATAGGTTGCTCGACTTGTTTGATGGAGAACCTCCTACTATAGAGCATCTCGCTCTACCCTCATCACTGTGATCTGACGATTGCACTCTACCCTGAGCTCCACCACCTAACAATCACGCTCATCTCTAAGCTCAACTACCTGACGATCACGCTCTACTCTGAGCTCAGCTAACTAATAATCCCTCTCTACTCTAAGCTCTACTAGCTGTCGGTCTCGCTCCGCCAGTGTCTATGCCACTGTCAATTGTGACTTCAAACCCGCTAAGCATGCTCTCATTGACCGCACTGCATTGGCCCCTTGATCCCTCACAGGCTCTCCGCCTCTATCTCTGCCTCCATTGCCTCCTCCATCTCTGCCTCCGGCTCCCCCTTGCTCCTCTCTCATTTGTCAAACATGTCTTAGAGCTTTTCACCTCCTCTCCACCACCCTCCACTACCCTCACTCCACTTAGCCTCACTCCAATAGTCCATAGGGATCCACCCTCTCCTCTCTTTTGCTGCCTACCACTAGCTGGTACCCTATTGCTACTAGCACCATGATCACTACCTGCCCACTTTGAATCCTTGGCTCTTTTTCCTTGCCTCTATCCATGTCCATGTCCTTTGTGGGGGCATCATCCTCTACCTCCTCTATGTGAGGTGTCTTCTCTTCTAGATCAATAAATATCAGGAAAGGGTGCTACTGAAACCAATCCCTATACTGGGGAAATACCCTCACATCTGCAATATTATCCAGGTAATCCCGCCTGAGCCATTGTAACCTAGTCAGCTCTTGCATTCCCAAGGCGTATAATAGCCTCGGTCCCCATCCTGGCCTCTCCTCATCTGCATAACGCGCATATGCAGTAAACTCCTGTGAGATCCCCTAAGGTCTGCCATACTACCTCATCACACGAGTAACAACAAAATGCTCAACTACTAGCACCAATCTACCAATAATAGGTTGGGTCAGGAATAGGTCTCTGCACACAGCTCTCCAATCATCCCAAGGATCCAGACCCCTATAAGGTCTCTATGTGACAACTATAAGATCATCCAACTGTCATCTCCAATAATCGATCTTTCCTAGATGGGGTTGTGTCACATATCCAACATATTTATAAACTATGGGTTGTTATGGATCTTTGGCCTCATCGACAATCGGCCTACATACTGGGAGATGCTCCCAGGCCCATACCTATAAAATCAACACCCCAGTAGCCATTCTCTTCCCCTCCCAGTAGACAATCTCATGCATCTCATGATACATGTGTTCTGGTATACATGAACGCCATCCTAATCTCTAGAGGTGCTCAACAAGTCTCTCCAACATCCTGCCCCATCCACATAAAAACCCTTGCTATCCCCGGTCTGGCATAAGAAAACAGCCGATGAAACCTACCAAGACATAATCTAGTGGAAAGCCCTCACTTTATTTGGTCATCATCTCATCCCAACTAATAGACTGTGTCAGAATGTCTGCATCATGAAATACCTACCTGGAGGCTAGAAGGCCAAGACGTTGTGCTAAATCATAATCTACCTTATCCCCAACAAAAGGGATACAGAGAATCCTATGTACATCCTCAAGAGTGATGGTCATCTCCCCAACTGGAAAATGAAATGTATTATGCTCTGAATGGAATGTGTCCACTAATGCAATGAGCATGCTGTGATTCACACGAATATCAGGCAACCCAAGAAGATGAGTCAATCCGCATGCATCAATATGGGCCCGATCTATATTTGATAACTGACGGACTAATGTCATAGTTGATAGATATACACATCTGAATAATACATGAGGCAATCAAACCTACAAAAATCAAACAAAAGATCATTAGGAAACATTGCAAATTAGCCTATAAAGGAAGCAAAACATCATGCAAATCCAACACCATTAACTACAAAATTAAAATTTCAAGTTTACACCTTCAAAAATGCCCAATGTTTTCCGAACAACAAAACATCATAGAGGCAGCAACTTGTACAAGTCAAGAATTGGTCTCATACGACAAAACAATCTGATATGACACAAGACTAGCCCTAGGACAACAAAATGGGCTTTTTTGAAGGTTCTCGTACGATAGAAGGGTGTATGCAAAATGAAAAAATTAGTAACTTGAAACAATAAAATAAACTTAATCATTTTGTTGTACGAGACAGGATCCTGTCTCGCACGACAAAATGAGATTGCCCGACTTAAACATGCCAAAAACATGAAAAACTCAAAAAAAAAATTCAATTTTGAAATGATTAACAGGCATAAGATCGATTGCTTACCACTGGTTCATAGTTCTAAGGTTGATTATATCATCTCTGGTGCTCAAATTGATGCTCATGTGTAGGAACCACCATTTTTCTTCACGAAAGGCTTTTTGAATTTTCAAACATGGAGAGTTAAAATGAATTGAAAATGACACTTTTACCCCTTATATAGCCAAAACCCTAATTTTTCAACTTGCTCCAATGGACATGAAAATTGTACCCTTAGCTAATTTGCCCGTCCTGATTCCATTTTTGGGATCAAAATCGAAATTTGAGATCATTTTGCCAGTCAATTTCCAAAATTTGGACCACTTAGTGCTTTCATCAACTGCTTATTCTGCAAATCAATTTTGTGCTCAATTTCTTGTTAATCAACGCTAAATTTTAAATATTCCTCTAAATCATTTGTGCTCAAATCAATATCATTGCTAAATAATTTCCTATAATCATGTACCCTCACTATCTTTCGATTTTGCTCCCAAGGGGGCATACTCATGACCTCATGACCTCACATCTTCAATGTCGAGAAAATTTTCAAATCTTCATTAAAAGTCAAGCAAAAATCTTTTTCAACTAAAGAAAATCAAATTCTTAATGCTAAGGGGCATCTCAGCTTCATCGCTTCATATCAAGTTGAGATCTCTCATTTATCTGAATTGAATAAATCTCTAGGGGCATATCAGTTTTATCACTTCATATCAGGCTGATATTGTCTTTGTCTGAATCAGTCTCTTAATGTTAATCAGTTTCATCGCTTTTCATCAAGTTGATTATTCATTTAAACTCAATCAAGGGTTTAAAGAGTATCTTTGATCACATGCTCAATCTAAGCAGGTATTCAGTTTCATCACATTGAATCAAGCTGGACAGTTTATCTTCACTCATTGTGTCTTGATCTATCAAGTTCAAGACCGATTTTATCTTCACTCATTATGTCTAGATCAATCAAGTTCTAGATCAATAAGATCCGCTTCTTGATCAATCAAGTTCAAGTTTGGTATATTTTCTCTCTATCGTTCCTAGTTCAATTAAGTTTGGGATCGGTATCACTTTAATTAACTTTGTTCAGCTTCATCGCTTCAAATCAAGCTAAACACCTCGCTATTCATCTGGTTCGTATTCAATCAAATTCAGAACTAGTATCTCCTAGACATCAAATTTTCTTTGAACCAACGCGCTACTCGCACATTAATTCAAAGAGGGGAAAATGTAATACCCTAAAAATGGTCATCTAAACCATGAGCCCCTAATCTCGACAACGTCACCAAGGTCCTAACCAAAGGCAATTAAATAAATCTTGAGCACATAATTAATTCCTAGAATCATCAATGAAACATGGCAAATTAATCAACCAGTATTAATTAAATATTTATTTAATTAATTGATCATTCCAAGTAAATCATTTTAAAACAATTATCCTATTTATTTTAATTAAATATGTTTTGCATATTTAATTAAATAAACCAATTTGCCATTAAATCTTCAAAAAATGAATTAGTTGACCAAAAAAGAATTAAAAATTTGAGAAAAGAAATCAAATGGAGATAATCATGAAAAACAAATAAAAAATTGATAAATAATCTCAAAGAAATCAATTGAAATAATTAAATATTAAAATTGAATGAAATAGAGATCAATTTTTTCCTAATTTTATCTTAATTTTAGTTCAATTTCCTTTAAAACTAAGAAAAGCATCCAATCACATCAATTCACCTAGATTGTTCTTCCTCTTGGAAAATCTTGACCGCTCATCATCATTTGATCTCAGCCATTGGTTTCTTTCTGAATTTTCTATAAATTGAGGCTCTCATCTCTCATTCAAGAATCCTGGAGAATATATTGTTATTATACTATTTTTTTTCTAGGTTCATTGAGAATTTGCATTGAGATATTGCATATTAGTTATTTCATATTGCTTAAATCATTTAGCTTAAATATTCATATATAGCTTAAATCATGTTAGATTAATCTTGCATATCTAGCTTAAATCTTGCATCCATTTAGCTCATATTCATGCTCATATAAATTTAAAAATCCTTCATTTAAGTGTTGTCTAGTCACTGGATAGCTTAGCAATCTGAGAGCAATCTAAACTCACATCTGCTAGAAGGAAATGGGCCACTTTGTAAAGGTTTATTATTCATTGATTATTGAATTACTAACCATGCATCTAATGACTTAATTGAAGTGTTGTGTATTACCGATACAGATACAGGTCCACTTATCACACACACAACTATATTCTTTCTACTTTGCATACTAACAAAATGTTATAGTAGTGTTTTTCAATGAAACTTCAAAAATCATTAAGAGACTTGCTACATCTTTTTTTATGTCCTAGAGATGATGGTTGCTTTTTCTATAGAAATGATTGTTTAAATGAGAAATTTTCACAATGTACTAGCTTCTCAAAGTTTTTTTTGAGTTTTCATGAGGACACGAACAAGAATTTGGAAAGAATATTGTCGAGAAAAAGAGATATGAGATGGTCAAATATACTTTGAAGATTGGAGGTGAAGGTTCTAGATGTGAGTTGGTTACAAAAGAATGTAGTGTTGCTGATTTTGATTAAGATTTTAAGGAAAATATTTTATACAAGTATGCAAGGCATACCCATAGGTCTTAGTGGTTAGATCAGAAATTCAGGATGTGTAAGAATTCTTTCCCCATTGGCACTATTATATCAGTGGTCAATTTTGCAAAAAACTACACATTGCACCACAAAATGAGGTACAAGCTCAATATTACAATTCCATTCAAATTTCTATTTTTGTCCACATAACATATAGAAATGCCTTTGATAGTACAAAAGAGGATAGGAAGATAATCAAGGAGTGTCATTTTTATATGAATGATGATAGATCTCACTCGTCCAAGTATGTGCAACATTGTTTTGAAAAAAATTCTGAGTTCTTGCAGGAAAAAGATATTGTAGTGGGCCAACATCTCATTTGGTTAGATAATTGCACAGGTCAATTAAAGAATGATTGTAAATTTTATTGGTTGATTAGTATGCATGTAGAGAGTTGTGTACCTCATATTTGGAGTTTTTTTTAACCTAGGCATGGGAAAGGGGAACATGATGGAGCAGATGCATGTTTGAAGAGAGCTCTAGTTAAAGAGAAATTGAGGATTTCAATTGCTAAATTATTTGATGCACATTTTATTTTTCATTGGTGTAGTTCAACAATTTTACAAGGAGGAACACTTGATTCAAAAGTGCACAAATTCTTTTGGTTGTTTGAGGAGGGCACAATAGAACATATATTGGATTATTAGACAATCAAAGATTCTTCAAAGATGCATTCATTTTGAAGCTCAAATACAAGTACATGGACCATTTGGACATGAGAGTTGGCTTTTTTTTTTTGGCAAATTTGTATTCAGTATGACTAAGATCAATGCAAGTCGAGTGAGTGGGCAAATACATGGGTTCCACAATATCTAACTCCTTTATCTCAAACAATATCCATGCAAAATAATGACATGGAAATTTCAATTGAGTAAAACAATCTTTTAGATCTTCTACAACTAGGACATTTTTTTGCAGTTGTTATACTTTAGGGGAATGAAGAGAGATTGAACTATTGGTTGGCATGATATGTACAGGGAAATAAGAAGCTAACAAAATCTATGACTGAATATGATAGGTTCATGTATGCTATAGGTTTAGTTGTTGTTGTAGGAACTTGGTTATGAACATACATGATTAGAAACAATGGCATGCCTCCATTTTAAGACTATGAGAAACACAAAACCATTCTCATGTATTGGCACCTTGTTATAGAAAAAAATGTTAAGTTGTTAAGGTGTCATGCTAAACCAAAGACAAAAGAACTATAAATAGTTAGTATTGTTGATCATGAAGCAATAATGGATACTCTTAAGCAAAGAGAATGTTGGAATTTTTTATGTTTATGTTGTGACTGTCATTGATGGACACAAACTTTCTTTGAAATCGCTTTCTATGTATGATTTATGCTCAATTGGTATTTGTTCCAAACTAGTATTATGTATTATACTCTTTAGGCTATACGTGTCTTGCAGAAAGTGTTTACTAATCTCAATCGGTATGAAGACCTCAAGCGGTTTGAGGATCTCAAGCGGAGTGAAGAAACTGTAGCGGCAGTTATCATTTTCCTAGTCTTCATTTTTAGACAACTGGTAATCAGTTTAATATTCAAACCGGTATTACTCTATGATGAGTTACCAAATGGTAATGGGTAAAGTTGTATGAACCGGTAATACTTTGTGATGAGTTACCATCCACCAACACTTTGACAGTGATTTATGTCATGTTATCAAATGTGTTTAGATGCAATGAACCTAGGAACTTGCAATGTAATCCTATTGGACCGACATGAAATCAGATTCCTTTTTAAGGATATTATGTCTAGGGCTTTAGCAGATGTAGTTGTTAGGGTATTTGGTGGTTGATGAGTTTTGTATGTGCGATCTTAGAAGAGAAGATCAAGTCTGTGTGCTGTAATAGAGTGTGGATTTACTAAAGATTGAAGTAATGCTGAAATGAATTAGCAATGAGCTATCATGGATCTAACCAAGTAGACTGTGCTATTTTCTAGATCATTCACTTGTTGATTACTCACATCTTCAACAAGTCTGAAACCCTTAACCGAGTAGGCCCAGAAAAGCCTTTGTAAATCCTCTAACAAGGTGGTTCACATTTGTGGATCTGAAATCCTCTCACAAGGTAGTTTTTAATTGGACTTATCTCCTAACAAAGATTGAGATTCCTAACAGGATCTATTCTGGTGAAGAACATTATATGACCTTAACCGGTCTGGTTACTATTCTACAGATAGTTACTTGTGAGTTTCATCTCATCGTGGTTTTTCCCATTTAGGTTTCCACATCAAAATATCTTGTGTTATGGTGATTGTGCTTCTGTGGGTGAATGCCTTATTTGTTGTTTGGTTTGCATTTGTGTTTACTAGTTTGTTAGTAAAACTGTTATACCGGTTTACTGCTAAACTGTTTAAGTGTTTAAGTTCAATATTTATTTGTATACTAATTCACCCCCCCTCTTAGTATTCATCAATTGGTATTAGAGCCAACCTTTCTATAAGTTTAACCACTTGGAAAGAGATATGGGGGAATACACTGTGAGGGAACTTACTCATCATCTCACTCAGTCAAAAAGCCTATGATGAACTCAAAGTCAAGTATAAGGCCTCTTTGGAAAAAAGGGGAGAGCATACTGAGAAACTAATGGAGCTAACTGAAAATAGTTCCTCTGATGAAGCGGACATGGAAGCCCTAGTTGAAGAAGTTGAAAAGCTGAATGAGTCTAATGCCAACTTGGGAATGGAACTTGAAGGACTGACTATCAGGATGTGTTAAGAGCTTGAGAACTGGAGAAAAGCTAAAGATCTGGTAAAAGACAAAGATCATGAGATCTCCAAACTAAAGCAAGAAATCAATGCACTTACCGCTCATCTCCAAGAGAGAAAAGTTAAAAAAGAGGAAATGCAAGGTGAAATAAACATGGCTATTTCTAAGAATGCAACCTTGAAGGAATCCAATGCTGCTATTACCAAAGAACTCACTGAGTCAAAGGAAATACTTTCCAAATTCAATTAGAGCACTGTCAAGCTAGAGCAGAAGCTTGAATCAGCTAAATCGGTGAAGAATACCACTGGACTTGATTTTTCTGGTTATGAGGAAGGTGAGACCTCTGGAGAAAAAGATGTTACATCAAAGAAGAAACTGACACCAAAGGATAAAGGTAAGAAAAATTTCAAACCTATTTGCTTTAATTGTCTCAAGGAAGGACATACTACTAATGTATGTAGAAACAAGGCTTACAATAACTTTCCTTACTTTCTAAACAATAAGCCTAGATCCAATAGATTTAATGGAAATTGTTATGCATGCAACAAGTCTGGGCATAGAGAATTTGAATGCAGGTTTGTCATGCACAACACTGGAAGGTATCCTCAAAGGAGTCAAGGAGTCTTTCCTGAACCCTCTGCGAACCAAAATCTAAACCAGTTTAATACCTATAATCATCAGTCAGGAAGTGGTGGCTATCAAGTGGCAACCAGATGGAGAGAAACCTATTTGATTTGTCATGGTAATGATCACACATCTACAACATGCAGAAGGAAGAATGGAAACATGAATAATGGACCATGGAGAGCACCTGGAATGGTTTTCTATCATTGCAACAAACTAGGTCATATGGCAAGATTCTGCAGAATGAGAAAGAATATATTAGATGATATATCGGTCACTCCGGAAGGAAAGATTGATGTTGAAACTGCTCAAGTAGATATGAAGAAAACCTTGAAAAAGAAGCCAGAAGAAGTGTCTCTAGAAGAACTAGTTTCTGCACCTAGTGTGGAAATCTCTGAGCCGGCAAACTAAGCTAGAGGAAAGCTTAGGGGGAAACAAATTGGTAAAATATTTCGAACCCCCAGTTTACACCGATAAAAGACCTTAACCAGTATGTGATACCTGTCAATTGGTGAAAGACCGAAAATGGAAAAAGACAAATTAGAGTTTATGCCCCAATGATGGAACATTTATTATGGTAGGTGGAGAATTCATTTAAAAGGGATTTTAAAGTCATTTTCACTTATCATTTTTCAAGTGAAGAATTTTTCAAGTGCAGAGTGACAAAAGATGATTTGTCTTGCAATTCAGAGAGATTTCAAAACCTTGAAGAAGAATCTAAAGATAACATCAATCGGTCAAGTGTAGAACTCAAAGTGGCAACCCAGAAACTAAAGTAGTGAGTGGCAAAGCAGAATTTGCAAGCCCTAAATCTAAACTTTTGAAGGTATTTTTTGATTTTCTCTATTTATCATGGCTTCAGCATCGCACTCTTGTTCTAGTGCACCTATTGAGTCATTAGATTTCATCCAATGGAAGGCAAAATATAATGCACTATCCCAAATACCCATTGGTGTTATAGTAGAGGAAGGTATTTCGGATTACATTGATTGTAAAATTGAAGACCTAGGATCTCTAGTGATCCATTCACAGTTGAGTTTGTTCTGTGGGAAGGACAAGAAGATCAAACCAGAATTCAACATCTTGGAAAAGAAGAAGCTTCACAATGCGGTCTACTTCCTTGAAGAATTTACAGATGGTCACATTCGCATCATTCTAAGCAGAGTGCATGGTGACAAAATATATTTGGAGCAGACACATGACATCACACCGGAAGTGATTCATGTCATCACCGGTTTCTGTAATGTTGGAGAAGTGCCAGTCCTAAGGAAGATTAGCAAGACCAAAATGACCAGGCTCGCCAGTTTAGTGAGTGACCAATGGGGAATGACCATCAATACCATCAAGGACAATCTGGTCAAGTATGTCTACATGGTGATAGGTTACCGGGCATTCCATGCTAGCAGAATTAACTCTGTCTCTACTGCAACAGTAAATGCTGGCTACAGGATGATCATGGAAGATGCCTCATTTGATTTATGCACTTGTATGCACAGGCAGCTACTAGTGAACCTGAAGTCAATCAAATAGGATAATGCCTTGAGATTTAAATTCAAACAACTATTGGTCGGATTGTTCTTCTACTTCCAAGGTAACTTCCCAAGAGTCAGTGATATTCAGTGGTCTACTAACCAACCAGTTACTAAGCAAATCAGGGAAAGTCTTCAAGCAGTTGGAACCGGTTATCCTAAAGTCATGAACAAATACTTTGATGAGTTCAAATGCAAGATGAGCCAAAGGGTGAGAATATCTGGTGATATTGTCAAGAAATATGAAGAGGACATCTGCTTTATCATCAAAGTAGATGAGTGCATAATGGAGGTTGTTGAGCCCAGAAAGGAAGAAGTGGAGCCTATGGGTTATGAGGTGATGTACGACATGCTAGATAGGTATGCTTCTACCCTACTTGCCTCACCACTTGATCCTAAAATGAAGAGAACCAGCACCTATCTGGAAAGTGTTACACCAATTGAGGATCCCTCTATGAAGAAAGGAAAGGCAGTACCATCTGTATCTGCACCGGTTACTTCAGCAAGTCCCAAAGTGACCAAGCGATCACCGGCAAAGAAGAAACCGAAATTTGCACCCACCAAAGTCTTTGAGAGAAAGCAGAAGACAAAAGGCAACACACCGGACTCAAAAGATACATAATCTGAAGAAAAGCCTAAGAAGACTAGGAAAACAAGAAAGAAGACAAAGGCAATCAGCAATGAACCGACATCATCAGCACCAGTAAATATTGATATTTCTTCTTACAAACCTTTGACACATTATTAAATAACTATTAAGAACATTAGGAGAAAAGTGCTAAATGATTTGGCAGATTATTTTGATGATTTCAAAGTTAATGAGGAGGAAGTAGAATAGGAAGTCATTCAATATTTATGTATTAATGACCAGTTGCCATCAAAAATTAAATTTGTGACACTGAATTCTTTATCTAATTCTTTAGACAACAAATGGCGCATTGCCATAGAAAAGAAACAGGAGATAAGAGAGGAAATATTTTCTCATGATTTTTTTGATGTGTCTAATTCCAAACTTTATGAAGTTATGGAAAAATATAAAGGCCTCTTCTTTATGCGAAGAAGGAGACTCTTGTTGCTAGAAGGGAAAGTCCCTGAGGTGGTTAAAGATACCCACTCTCATGCCCAAGCTTCTCTGAGATTGCACCAAGTGTCTGAAGCCAACAAAAAGGTTGAACAAGAACCAGAAATAGCAAAACTGAATGAGGTGTATAAGAGTGAAGGAGAACAGGTCACTGAGCAAATAGACCCTATTGATGTTGATGCTTTGAATGGTGAAGACATTACTCCATATACTCCAACAAAAATGGCAAGATGGGAGAAAAAGGACAAGGAAAAGAGAAAGGAGGAAGCGAAGAGGAAATAGGTAGAAGAAGAGAAGAAGAAAAAGGAAGAGGAGAAGAGAAACGAAGAGGAGAAGAGAAATGAAGAAGAGAAGAGAAAAGAGGAAGATAATAGAAAAGAAGAGGAGAAGAGAAAATGGGATGAGGAGAAGAAGAAGAATGAAGAAGACAAGAAACAAGAAGAGGAGAAGAAGAAGAAGGAAGAAGACAAGAAACATGAAGAGGAGAAGAAGAAGAAGGAAGAGGAGAAGAAACAGGAAGAGGAGAAGAAGAAGGAAGAGGAGAAGAAACAGGAAGAGGAGAAGAAGAAGAAGGAAGAGGAGAGGAAAGAAGAAGAGAAGCGGAAAGAAGAAGAAAGGAAGAAGGAGGAAGAGAAAAGAAAGAAAGAAGCTGAGGAGTAGAAGAAGGTAGAAGAAGATAAGAAGAAACCCAAGGAAAACGAGGTAGAGACCCCAAAGGCAATCGGTGGTAAAGCCAAACCGACTAACATCACCAGTCCCATTGACCTCCAGTCTGCAAATGAAATGGAGCTACTGCAAAGTATTAAGCTTGCTCAAAAGTGACTGGAAGCACTAAGGAGGAAAAAGGAGGAAGATGTGATTCAAACTGCAATGGAAACTCTCACCATTTTGATTCCCAGTACCAATCTCCCAAGTACCAATTCCTCTCTAGCTCAATTGAAGCTCCTATGCATAGCTGTAGAGGACCAAGTGCAATGTTTGGAAGATGTTGTTGAAGCCAATGCTCAAAAGAAGCATCAAAAGGCTCTGAACATTGCCATGGTGAAGAAGTTGAATGAGCTCCGATCCGAACTTTAGAAGGAATAGAAGGACATAAGAGATGCTCTAGATGAGGGGAATCTACTGCTCAGTAAGATATGTCAATCTCATCTATTCTATGATGATGTACTTGCTTAGAAAGACAAACTGCAAACTGATTTGCAGACATTCCTAAGAACCTTCAAAACACCTTATGATTCCTTCACCACTTATGGGCAAATCATTCACTGGTTTCAACTCCAGTCTGCAAGAATAGAGTTAGAGATCAGCAACAGGACATGAGATTTGCAAGAATTTCAACTGGTTCTACTACCAAGACTGCAAATACTTTAGAATTGCTATCTCAATCTGGATGCCTTAATGGTCACTCAAGAGATTAGCACCTTGGATGCCATGGAGGAACAGGTATCCCAGATGCAAACGGAAAGTGAGGTTGCTACCTCATTGCTTGAGTCATGGTCTTTATCCATGAAGACATTTATGCAGGACTTTAAATCAGGTTTTGACAAGTTTCACTCTTTATTATCATAAACTCTTATGATTTTAATGATAATGGAAACAAAGGTTATTCAGTTGTACTTTGTCATTGTTGGCAAAGGGGGAGCAATATTTTGTATTTAAAATTTTGATGCATGTTATGTATACTTGCATGTTTATCTATGTAAGGGAGTAGTATACATTATATTTTTTGCAAAATGGGTAGTGTATATGCTTAGGGGGAGCAATTTTGATTATGACATATTTTTGTTGTAAAACACTTAGATGTCAAAAAAATTTCCTAAGTGTTTCCATCAATGCCAAAGGGGGAGATTGTTGGCATTTTTTATGTTTATGTTGTGATTGTCATTGATGGACACACACTTTCTTTGAGATCATTTTTTATGTATGAGCTATGCTCAATCGCTATTTGTTCCAAACTGGTATTATGTATTATAGTCTTTAGGCTATTGGTGTTTTGCAGAAAGTGTTTACCGATCTCAAGTGGTATGAAGACCTCAAGCAGTTCGAGGATCTCAAGCGGAGTGAAGAAACTGTAGTAGTAGTTATCATTTTCTCAATCTTCATTTTTGGATAACTAGTAATCAGTTTAATGTTTAAACCGGTATTACTCTGTGATGAGTTACCAACCAGTAATTGGTAAAGTTGTATGAACCAATAATACTCTATGATGAGTTACCAACCGATATTTTTGTTATGAGTTACCATCCACCAACACTTTGACGGTGATTTATGTCATGTTATCAAATGTGTCTAGATGCAATGAACCTAGGAACTTGCAATGTAATCCTATTGGACTAACATGAAATCAGATTCCTTTTTAAGGACATCATGTCTAGGGTTTTAGCAGATGTAGCTGTTAGGGTTTTTGGTGGTTGATGAGTTTTTTATGTGCGATCTTAGAAGAGAAGATAAAGTCTGTGTGCTGTAACAGAGTGTGGATTTATTGAAGATTGAAGTAATGATGAAATGCATTAGCAATGAGCTATCATGGATCTAACCAAGCAGATTGTGCTATTTTCTAGATCATTCACTTGTTGATTACTCACATCTTCGACAAGTCTGAAACCCTTAACTGGGTAGGCCCAGAAAAGCCTTTGTAAATCCTCGAACAAGGTGGTTCACATCTGTGGATCTAAAATCTTCTCACAAGGTAGTCTTTAATCAGACTTATCTCCTAACAGAGATTGAGATTCCTAATAGGATCTGTTCTAGTGAAGAACATTATATGACCTTAACCGGTCTGGTTACTATTCTGTAGATAGTTACTTATGAGTTTCATCTCACCATGGTTTTTCCCATTTGGGTTTCCATGTCAAAATCTCTTGTGTTATGGTGATTGTGCTTTTGTGGGTGAATGCATTATTTGTTGTTTGGTTTGCATTTGTGTTTACCGGTTTGTTAGTAAAACTGTTATACCGGTTTACTGCTAAACTATTTAAGTGTTTAAGTTCAGTATTTATTTGTATACTAATTCACCCCCCCCCCCTCTTAGTATTCATCAGAGATTACCCTTTAGGCACACTTGACTAGCATATCTAGCTCATATCGATTGACTATAAGGAATAGAAGGTACAATGCATTATTAATACTAACATCCCTATGGTTCATTAGGTTCATTATGCTTAGGCTCATTAATTTGTTTGGTTAATAAACTTATTCTTCTCATGGCTTGGGAATGTGAAAGGATTATAAAAATGATGGACACTTGATTCAATAGTGCGTAGACTTAGTAGTGTTGATCATGAAGCAATATTAGGTACTCTTAAGAAAAGAGACGACCCTTCAATACACTTGACTAGCATATCTAGCTCATACCATTTGACTGGAAGGAATGGAAGGTACAATGCATTATTATTACTAACATCCATATGGTTCATTAGGTTCATTATGCTTAGGTTCATTAATTTTTTTGGTTAATAAACTTATTCTTCTCATGGCTTGGGAATGAAAGGATCATGAAAATAATGGAAACTTGATTCAACAATGTACAGATTTAGTAGTGTTGATCATAAAGCAATACTAGATACTCTTAAGCAAAGAGATGATCCTTCAGACACACTTGACTAGCATATCTAGCTCATATCAATTGACTATAAGGAATGGAAGGTATAATATATTGTTAATAATAACATCGATATGGTTCATTAGGCTCATTAATTTGTTTGTTTAATAAACTTATTCTTCTCATGTCTTGGAAATGTAGGGATTATAAAAATGATGGATATTTTAGAACCATAGTTGTCGTTGCATCAAAAGATTATCCTATTAATACTTGATACAACCGCTAGACTTAATGAATCCACAAGAGGTGGTTAAGACATGTCACAAACCCAAGAACCTTGTTGCACAATAGAAGGAGACCAAGGGCACACACCTTGCAACAATCCCCCCCCCCCAATGCAAGTGAGGGGTTCAAACCCGTAACCCAGGCTCTGATACCACTTGTTAGAAACATAGTTGTTGTTGCACCGAAAGATCAACCTGTTAATGCCTGATACAATCATGAGACTTAATGAATCCATGAGAGGCAGTTAATGCATGTCACGAACCTAAGCGTTGCATTGCACAATAGAAGGAGACCAAGGCCACACACCTTGCAATAAGACATACATGATTCAACTACCAATTTGAAGAAGTGAATTGGTTACAATGACAATGCATCATTGGAGTTTATGATACTTTCATTGTTAAATTGCTTTTACTTAGTATTCTTTCTTTAATACTGATATTTTGTATAATATTGCAATGTACCTTTGTCTTTGAGAGTACCAATGGTTAGAGCTATGCGTTAAGGAGCACAAATATATGAATCAAATGTATTAGTTATGTATCTAGGATTTATTGATAACATTGATTTATTTGTACATGATAACATTGATGTAGTTGTATTAATGATATAAGATGTATTTGTACATGAGGACATGGGTAAGCATAAGGACATGAGCTGATTTGTGCCTATTTAAAGGCCAAATTTTGTTCATGTAAATAAAATTTTGTGATGATTTTTTTGTGAAAAGATGTATGATTATGTTAAACATAATATAGCTATATTTGTAGACAATATAGACATGTTAGACTACAAATTTTATGTTTGTTCACAAATGTGACCTCTATGTGTAATGATGATTATGATTGGGTGTATTTACAAATGAGTATGGATAAGGTTGTCCTAGGTTCATTATGGTTGTCCTAGGATTGTCTTCAAGTGACACAAATTTTGAGAAACAAACTATCAAACTTTGACAGTTGTTTGCACTTAGGGCATGTAAGGAATAGTGTCGTTAAGCATTCAAGAGAGTTGGGAGACAAAACAAGATCATTCCTATGGTAAACCTGCCTAACTTGATGTTTTGGCACTAATGGTTTGTGACCATGATGAACAAAATAAGAATTAGGCTCTGTTGAAACTTTTTTTTGAATGCCTCTGATGGTTTATGTGTCAATAGAAAAATTATTGCCCTAGGTTCAAAACTGCTTTGAACCTTGAAAATATAAGATAGGTTATTGTAGAGGGCTCTCATGTGACCCTATAGATTTAGATGGGATCATTTGCAAGTGTCATGGATTCTAAGAAATAGTCTATTAAAGTTTGACATTTTTTGCACTTAGGGCACTTAAGCGACAACATTGCTAGGGTATGACACTGAGCATTTGGGTGAGTTAGGAGGAAAAATAGGATCATGCTTAGGGTAAACCTATTCAACTCAATGTTTTGGCACTAATGGTTTGTGCCCATGATGAATAAAATGAGAATTCTGGGTTTTGTTGCAACTTTTTATTAAATGCATTTGATTGTTTTTGCTTCAACTAAAAAATTGCCACCCTAGGAAAACTACTTTGATTCTTGAAAATCTAAAACTGGTTATTATAGAGGGGCCTCACATGACCCTATAATTTTAGATGGATCAATCACAAGTGACGTAGATTCTAAGAAATAACATATCAAATTTTGACAGTTTTTTGCACTTAGAGCACTTAAGGGATAACCTTGCTTGGGTATACCACTAAGAATTCAAGTGAGTTGGAAGACAAAGAAGGATTATTCCTAGGGTAAAATTGCCTAACTAGATGTTTTTTCACTAATGGTTTGTGCCCATGACAAAAAAAATGAGAAATAGGCTCTATTACAACTTTTCATTCAATGCCTTTGACAATTTTTGCATCAACAGAAAAATTGTTGCCCTAGGAAAACTGCTTTGAATCTTGAAAGTTCGAAATAGATTATTGTAGAGGGCCCCCCTATAGGTTCAGATAGATCATTTTCAAGTACCATGAATTCCAAAAAATAGCCTATCAAATTTTGATAACTTTTTTTCACTTAGAGCACTTAAGGGACAACATTGCTAGGGTATGGCATTGAGCATTCAGGCCATGGCGGCTTCACTTAATGAACTTGGGTTATAGCATGTGTGTTCATGGCATACTTAAGAATCCCCCTATTTTCAAAAAATATTTCCCTAAAATCCTTTTTTTTCACCCCCTCCCAATACACAGGTTGAATTAAAAGCCCCCCATTTTCACCAAATATTGCTTTTTTTCATAGCTCGAATTAAAAAACCCTTATTTTCATTGATAGGCAATATATTGTAACCTCATTTTTGGGATATTAAACACCCCAATATGAATTCACATGATATAATATTTCCTATCTAGTGAAGTCCCCATTCCGGGCAAGTTGGGAGGCAAAACAAGAGTATCCCTAGGGTAAAACCACCTAATCAAATATATTGGCTCTGATGGTTTGTGCCCATAATGAACATAATGAGAATTAGGTTCCCTTGCAACTTTTCATTAAATTAATTTGATGATTTTTTGTGTCAACAAAAAAATTTCTTCCCTAGGTAAATCGCTTTGAATCTTGAGAATCTGAAGAAGGTTATTGCAGAGGGGCCTCACATGACCTTGTGGGTTTAGACTGGAGAAACTAACCGCCAAATATGCAAATAGAGATAAAAAAAATAAATTAAAATGTCATCTAATACAACTCTTATAATCAAATACTCATATGCATCTAATATCCACATGCATGATATAAACATATCCATCATAAACATAAACATAAAAGCATAACCATATAAACTCATTATGCAAGCGGTGATATACACAACTCAAAATTTAACTTCCCTAGGGTATCTCAATGCCATTACTTATAACATCAGAAAGAACATATCACCATGCTTACTTCCATGATCTAAGAAATCTAATACAACTAGCATTTTCTCCTTCCACTCATATACATGTATGATCACTCACTACTCTATCTAATATGAGTACAATCATCAATAATGCAAATGCCCTTAACCCCCTTAAGATTAATTTTAAGAGCACCAATCCAAATTTTCCTAATCCCAATTACTTATTCATTATCTAAATATATTATTAATACATTTCTACTACCATCTATCACACTCCTAGTCCATTTCTTTAACACAATAGACATCCACAAAACAATAAATGCACATCAATAGATTCAATTACATTATTTTCATCATTGAATCAATATCCAAGATACAAAACAAAACATAAAATATAATTACATATTAATACATTATCCATTTTACATCAAGGAGCATAGCTCTCAATCCATAAATACAAGTATCTCATAAAATCTACAAATACATATGCCATATGAACCCTATAGTATCAATATGCTACATATATCCATCCATAATCTGAAGATGATAATAATCCATGTCCACACATAAGAGAATGCAATGAAGAACAACCCAATGGAAGGCACCAAACCATCTGACCATTTATAACCACAATGAACCACCCCCCCGTGCTAGGAGATGACACAAGATCCCACACACATTGGTGCAAAAGCACCTAGGCTACCATCAAGCCTCTATGAGGAAAATTTTGAATCTTTTATGTTTTGAAGTATAAAAGTTGTAAATAAGGTCTTTTAAGACCAAATGTGATACAATAAGGTCATTAAAACCATTTAATGTTAGATTAAGTTCTAGATGGGTCATGTTGTTGATATATCTCAAGGATTGTCAAAATTGTCATTTTGTTGCAAATATGTCTTAATAGGGTCATCTATGGTATTTTATGATGTATGAAGGTATTTTAGTACTATTTGGACCTATTCATATTGGTTGTGAGTCAAGAAAGTCTTTGATTAAGTCTAGGTAACATTTTTGAAAAAAATGTCAATATTGCCAAAATGTTGTTAAGGCAATTTTTGCATTGTAAGAGCAATTAGGAGTTGGTTGGTTGAAACAAATACAAAAGGTGGTTATTTCAGTTGGGAGGCCTTGGAGGAATTAAAATAGGCCATTCCAATATTTATTTGGAGGTTGTATGGTGATTTTGTATGGAGAACTCAGTTTGAAGACAATTTGATGGTCATTTTCTTTGCAATTTTCTGTAAAAACGCTGCACTTTGCTTCATAAGTTTATTATTTGAATGAATTAACATGTAAGAGTGGACTTTTTGGAAACATATCTATGTTACCTTTCATTTGGCACAAGTTTAGTTCAATTTTATTGATTTTTGATTCTTCTACAAGTGAATTTACCAAAACTGGTCTAAAAACCTAGGTTTTGGAGCTTTGTCAAAGAAAAATGTAGAAATCTCCATTCCATCAACGACTTGCCTCAATAATTGGTGGAATGTTGGATATGGTAGTTTTATAGATGGGTTTTAAACATGTTTTGTAGGGGAAGAAGCTAAGTGTAGTTTTGGGCACTTGAGGGGTTAACATCCTCATGTGTTAAGCAAGTTGAAAGAGGTTTGGAGAAGAGTTATGTGTTTTGGTACCAAAACAATAAAAGAGACCTTATAACCTATTAAATCCTTTAATTTTTTATATTTTCTTTCATTCAAAGTTGAGTGGGAAATTTGGTGGATTGTCTAAGGTGTATCCAAAACACCATAGCCTAATTTTGACATATGTTGTGTAAAGACAAAATGGGTATCCAAATATCATTTTAGTTCTAGGTTATGACCCCTTTGTGAAAATTTATGCCCAAAATACTAAGTTTGTTGCACTAAAAAGCATATAGGTTTTACATTGTCAGTCCATTTTTGGTTAAGCTTCTACAAAACACTCTATGGTAATTTTGAGATATGTTCAATAAATTCCAAAAGGGTATTTGTAAGTCTTATTTTTTTGTGTCTAGGGTTAGTGATTCAAAATTTATGATCAAAAAACCTTTTGAGTAGGGCTACTAGAATCTAGTCACCCTAGAAAGCCAATGGTGTGGAATGGCCTAAAAGGGTTTATTTCAAAGATGGATTTGGTTTATTTGAGTTAATTTGGGTTTTTGGACATGATTAAATTCCTTCCCCTAGACTTACGAGTGTCTTTTATTGTGTTGTCTCAAATTGCCATTTTATGAGACATTGTCAAATAGTGGAAATCTTGGATTAAGTAACCTATTGTGTGGCCTAGAGTTTGGGGTTTGAAACCATAGCCTTGGTTTTTTGTATAAACTCTTATAAACTATGCATCAAAGTGGTATCAGAGCAAGGAAGTATATTCTTGAAGGGATTTTGAGTAGTTGAAGGCAAGATGCCTCCAAAAGGTGGATCAGCAGTTGCTAGGGAATTGAAATCCCTGAAAGAGAAGGTTGCAGCATTGGAAGCCAAAGATAGGAGAAGAAGAAATAATGAAGTTGAGAGTGATCAAGAAGGATAAGAGAATGAGAATAAATCCCCTCAATGGGTAGAGTTAGATCTGGAGGAAGCAAGGAGGGTTAGGCTCCTGAAGGTAGTGAAGGCAGTGGATCACAAGGCTAAAGCAAATTTACCAATGTATGGAGGAAGAATAGATGGTGAAGAACTTATAGATTGAATTGGAGAATTGGAAAATTAATTTGAATTTGAAGAAGTGGAAGAGAATCAAATGGTTAAGGTGGCTAAGTCAATATTGAAAGGACATGCTCTACTTTGGTGGGATTGTGTGCAACCAGATAGGTGGAAGAAATACAAGCCAAAGATAACTTCCTAGAACAAGATGGCAGAGAATTTGAGAGAAAAGTTCTTACCCAATGACTATAATGTTCAACACATGAAGAAGATGATGAAGAGAAGGTGGAAAGGTACCTTAATGGGCTGAGGTACAATATTCAAGATGAAATTAGCCTCACCACACCAAGAACAATAGAGGAGTGCTATAAGTTGGCTATGAAGATTAAGGATAAGTTGCAAAGAAGGCAAAAGAGACAAGGAAGAGGTAGAGGAAATTCCAATAGAGGAAGAGGAACTAGACAAACTCAATAAGACCAAGGAGGCACAAGCAAAGGAAAAGATCAAGTTACTGATTTTAGAGGAGGATTTAGAGGCACAAGGGGCAGATTTGGAGGAGGAAGAGGTTCCAACATATTCACAGGAAGATGCTACAATTACAATGAAGTTGGTCATCCAACATTTAAGTGTCTAGAAAGACAAGGTTCATCATCAGGAGGTGGCAAAAGAAGTGAGAAAAGTGTACAACTTGTGCAAGAAAAGGATGAAGGAAGTGTCCATACTCCAAGTCAAGGATGTGACCTAGAAGTTGGAGATACATTGATGCTAAGAAAAACACTATTGCGGGAATCCAAAGAGCCATTGTATAGGAAATCTCTCTTCAAAACCACATGTAAGTGCAAGAATAAGGTACGTAAGGTTGTAGTTGATTCAGGTTCTACTAAAAAAATATGGTTTCAAATGAAATGGTTAGTAAGTTGCATTTACAAAGGATTCCTCATGAGTTACCATATAGGGTTTAATTGTTTAATGATAAGCAATATCTTTTGGTTAATGAACAATCAATTGTTAAGTTTTCTATTGGTGATTATAAGGATAAGGTTCTTTGTGATATTTTACCCATGGACTATTGTCATTTACTTCTTGGTAGACCCTGGTAGTATGATAGGCATGCATTTTATGATGGGAAAGCAAATACATATACTATAGATAAGGGAGGACAAACATATACATTGTTTCCACTTCTAGAGGATGATGAGAGTGCAGGAACAAAGACTAAGGTGATCATGTGTGGGAAGAAGGAACTTATACCGGTTGACAAAAACAATCAGAGTGTTGTAGCAGACAAAATGAAAACAAAATCAAGTGTCAAGGATGAGTGGGTGGTTGATTGGAAAGATAATGTTTTGGTTGGAATGGTAGTATGCCCTTTGGTAGAGGGTAAGGTCCTTAAACCAGGTGAAAGTGTAGGTACAATGGTACAAGGTGTTGTTAAGACAATGAATTTAATGACTAATGTATAGAGACAACTTGGTCACAATGATGAAGAACATCATGCACATGAAGATCCAGTGAAGAAAGAGGTAAAGAACAGGGTTTCTCATCAAGATAAGACTTTATGTAAATGCAGGAGGAAAACCCCAATGCCATGTCTCAGTCCAAGGACAACAAACAAGCCATATTCAGATCTAAGTATTAAAGTGTAGTCCCATTTACAAACCAATAAGGATATGACTCCAAGGAGCCAACCACAACTTCAAGGCATGGACCCATGGAGAAGACCTATAGATTATAATGCATTTGGAGGGAATAATGGATATCAATCCTTACTCATGGGACATGAGATCTTTTCTAGGGGGGTTGTATGGTGCAAGAGTACCTAGGCTACCATCAAGCCTCTATGAGGCAAATTTTTAATATTTTATGTTTTGAAGTATGAAATTCATAAATAAAGTCTTTTAAGACCAAATGTGATGTAATAAGTTCATTAAGACCATTGAATGTTAGTTTAAGTCCTAGATGGGTCATGTTGTTGATATTGCTCAAGGATTGTCAAAATTGTCAAAATTGTCATTTTGTGGCAAATATGTCTTAATAGGGTCATCTATGGTATTTTATGATGTATGAAGGTATTTTAGTACTATTTGGACCTATTCATATTGGTTGTGAGTCATTAAAGTATTTGATTAAGTCTAGGTAGCACTTTTGAAAAAAATGTCAATATTGCCAAAATGTTGTTAAGGCAATTTTTGCATTGTAAGAGCAATTGGGAGTTGGTTGGTTGAAAAAAATCCAAAAGGTGGTTATTTCAGTTGGGAGGCCTTGGAGGAATTAAAATATGTCATTCCCACATTTATTTTGAGGTTGTATGGTGATTTTGTATGGAGAACTCAATTTGAAGACAATTTGATGATCATTTTCTTTGCAATTTTCTATAAAAATGCTACACTTTGCTTCATAAGTTTATTATTTGGATGAATTAACATGTAAGAGTAGAAATTTTTGAAATATATCTATGTTACCTTTCATTTAGAATATATTTTGTATAATTTTATTAAGATTTGATTCTTCTACAAGCAGATTTACCAAAACTGGTCTTAAAACCTAGGTTTTGGAGCTTTGTCAAAGAAAAATGTAGAAATCTCCATTCCATCAACTAATTGCCTCAATAATTTTTTGATTGGTGGATATGGTAGTTTTATAGATGGGTTTTAAAAATCAATTATAGGGGAATAACCTAAGTGTATTTTTGGGCACTTGAGGGCTTAACATCCTCACGTGTTAAGCAAGTTCAAGGAGGTTTGGAGAAGAGTTATGTGTTTTGGTACCAAAACAATAAAAGATACCTTAGAACCTATTATTAAAATTTCATTTTTTATATTTTCTTTCATTCCAAGTTGACTGGGAAAGTTGGTGGAGTGTCTAAGGGGTGTCTCTAGTGCATTTGGAGACCTAATAGGGCTCTTGAAGGACTATAATAGTCAATTTTTGAACAATTTGTTCCAAAACACCATATCCTAATTTTGACATATATTGTGTAAAGACAAAATGGGTATCCAAATATCATTTTAGTTATGGGTTATGACCCATGTGTGAAATGTTATGCCCAAAATACTGAGTTTGCTACGCTAAAAAGCATATAGGTTGTAAATTGTCAGTCCGTTTTTGGTCAAGCTGGTACAAAACACTCTATGATAATTTTGAGATATGTTTAATAACTTCCAAAAGGGTATCTAGAAGTGGTATTTTTGGTGACTAGGGTTAGTGATTCAAATTTATGATCAAAAAACCTTCTGAGCAGGGCTACTAGAATCTAGTCATCCTAGAAAGCCAATGGTGTGGATTTGGTTGATTTGAGTTCATTTGGGTTTGTGGACATTATGAAATTCCTTCCCCTAGCCTTATGAGTGTCCTTTTTTGTGTTGTCTCAAATTGACATTTTATGAGACATAGTGAAAATCTTGGATTAAGTAACCTATTGTGTGGCCTAGAGTTTGGGGCTTGAAACCATAGCCTTGGTGTGTTGTAAAACCTCTTAGAAACTCTGCATCACTCACTCTAGATCTAGGCTGACAACTAACAACTAAAGGAAACAACTAAACCTCCTCAAATTAAATTAAATAATAATATCATGTTAGGAAAACTGATGGACAACTGAGAGGGGGGCTGAATCAGTTGTCAACAGATTATATTAATCAAACCACTTTATAACCTTTAACTGGAGCACATAAACATTGAATACCAGAATAGCAAAAATAGATACCGGTAAGCAATAAAACTTAAGAATGAAACAAGGAATTAACACAATGCAACCATACCACATAACACCATGATTTGTATTTGGAAAACCCGGTAAAGGGAAAAACCATGGTGGGAAGCCTACCCACAGTCGGATGATACTTTTGTAGAAAGTATGTGATACAATAAGGGGCCTATACATGTAGGAAGGCAGGTTGCCTAGAGCGTACTAATCATTACAAAGGAGTTTCACTGACTACAGAGAGGTTACAACCACCTCAATATAATTGGACAACAATCTAGAAGAATGAACTGCCAGAGATAGCATCTACCATACCTGATTATAGTCTCAGTTAAGCTCAATACCGGAGGCCTTTGACCTATTACTTAAACCCAATTCGATCACCTATGATCGACCAAATCACCTTCGCATATGATATTTCATTCCACAACCACAAACATTGCCACACCAATCTACAATGAGATTTTACATCAATTTATACAAACCCTAAGGCCTAAACCAATTAGGTCAGCCACCTAAAAGATATTACAATAAGATCATTACATACATCCATATTAAAATGATATGCCATGTCATCTTAAGACCAAAACAACATTAACCAATCCATAAAACATCTTGGTAATGTGTAGAGAAGACGTTAACATGATACCATTTCATAACCTAGATAGGTAATAGACCTAAATAGATTCTCCATGCCAAAGCGATATCATCAATCAGTCGAGGCATGATCAAGGATCACCTTCTACATCCTAAATTCCATCTAGAAGCTGCACCAACACCACTTATGGATCCTGTCAAAGATTCTCAGTAAAAGCTTTGCTGGTAAAACCTTAAACCCTTTTCGGTAACACTAGTTCTTTTACCGGTAACCAAAACCTGTCTACCAGTAACCAACCATAACAACTAGTGTTGACATAAATGACAAAATGTCAATGCAACACATAATCAATTTCATCATATTTCCAACATATCACAATCACAACACAAGGCTAGCTCAAAGCACAAGACACAATATAAGATCTCTAGAAGCTACTCAACAAATCAATGCTCAAGGTTTTAGGACCTACATGTATGGAAGGAGTGTCATTGCATGCTATCACCAATAAAAAACCTATCCTGGCACCTATGATGCTCATGTGGAACCGTCTCAACCTTTGAGGATATCAAGGGAGTTCGGCTTACCTGGATCACCAAGGTCTATTCAACATTCTTGAATTACTATAAACACCCCAAGGACATGAGTTGAGGCCACAAATCCATTTCTTATCTTATTAATATGAGTAACTAGTACCCAACCCACCTATGATTAATTATTTATGTCAACACTTAATTACAAGGAAAACTCCCAATAAGCTATCACGGTGGTCTAGACCCCAAGTAACCTGACAATCTAGTTCTCATGACCCCAATCACTCCTATGAAAGCCCACTCCTCCTAGCATGCACCTATACCTTAGGGAAACAACATGTACAACACAAAATAAAGGGCTCAATACATCATAACCAGATATCCAAGGTAAATCAGCAATGATAAACAAGACACATGAATAACATATGTCATGATCACAGCCTCCAATAGGCATCCAAGAATCAAAAAACATTCAAGAATCTCAATGACAATATATACATGAGCCTGAGAAGTAACAACAAGGTACCAACATCTTGCTTGAAACCAAAACACACATATAGTCACTAAACTAATCCTGGGATAGCTTCAAGAACATAGAAACCAACATAAAATAGCCCCTAGAAAGTTACGAACCAAGAAAAGTCAACTCAAAAAACCCAACGACAAATACATGATGAAAAACACCTAATGGAAAATTTTCAACAGAAAATATCCAATGGAAAACACCCGACGAAAAATACCCAATGACAAATATGTTGGCATTCTAGTGCATTTTGTATGACCGGTGAATGATATGGTTTTCATTGTTGGCAACATCATCTCCCAAGTCTTCACAACCTATCAATAGTAAGTAGACTGGTATACAGAGCTTAACCAGCTAAGTAATGTATAGACAGGCTAAGCAGTGAGTAGATCAGCACACAAGAGGTCAACCGACAAATAGTGAGTAGACCAACACAGAATAGGTCAACCAACTAAGCAGTCAACATATCGGTATAAAGAAGGTAGTCAGCTAGGTAGATTTTGATCGGTACATCGATAGAGTCTATAACTGATAGACTGGTAACATTCAATTAACATCTAGTTAAACCGATAGTCTTCTCCAGTCAACTGACGAACTTATCGGCATGAACGATTATCTTGACAGAGATTCCTGCAATGATTTCTGGAGAGCAATTTATGGCATGGTAATAGAATTTGAATCCGATGTTTTGGAAGGAAAGTGGAGATAGATTGAAAGGATAATAAATTCACATAACTCATTCTGATGAGGTTGCTATTCATATGAAAATGTGAAAATGTGAAAGTGAACACAGGGGGAGTAGAATAGAGTGCAGAACTAAGTGATAGAGGACCAACAGAGTGTAGAGCCGAGGATCAGTAAATCGGAAAAGGGCATAGCCAAAGGTATGTTCAGGAAACTGATGTTGTGTAGAGAAGACACAAATAATGCAGATATAGTATGATTTTCAGTGTGATCTGATCAAGCTATCAATAGTCACTCCAATAGATCATCTTTATGTTGCTTTCTAACCATTACAACTAAAATCCCTTAATAGGGTGAACTTTAACAGGTCCCATTGTAAAAATACCTTAACCGGGTGCCATCTTAATTGATGATCCTAAGACCTTTAACAAGGCTACCTCTAATAGGGTAAAGGCACTGACAGGCCTTAATCAAAATTCCTTAATCGGGTGGCACCTAATAGTGTCTTTATAATCTCCTAACAAAGATGGCTACTCACCGATCGTACTCCAGAAAAGTAAAAATATTGTGAGTTCCTACTCACACCATGGTTTTCTCCCATTTGGGTTTCCACAAGATAATTCTTATTGTCATTATGTATCTTTTCATGTATGCATATTCTTCTACAGTAATTATTTATATTGATGAATGTTAAGTTAGTGCAAACTTAAAGTAAATTTTTTAATTGAGTTAAAATCGGTAGAGTGTTGATTCACCCCTCCCCTCTCAGCATCGGTTGGGACTAACAATTGGTATCAAAGCTATCTTCCACTGAAGTGAAGCTTGACAACTTGAGGATAAAGATCATGGAAGAATATCGATATCAAAAGGAGATTGATGAAGCAAATGAAATTATTGCTCAGCTGAAAGAGAGACTAAGAAAATCTCTTGCAAAAAGAAAGGAATTAGCTCAATGGCTAAATGAGAGTCAAGACATCATAGATCAACTTTTTGAACATAGTGGATCTGAAGAAGCTAAAGAAGAAATCTCAGAACTCATGGAAAAGAATAAAAAGTTGACCAAGAAAATCACACATCTCAAAAGAGAACATGAAGGTTAGGCCCTGACAATGACTGGGATACTGGAAGCTAGCAAAAGTGTTGATGAAAGAAAAAAGGAGGTAGAAAAAGATCTGTCAAAAGATGAAAGATCCAGGAGGCTTGCTAAAGATTCCCTGAGAGAAAATGATGCAATCATGATTAAGAAAAATGAAGAAATCCAAATTCTCACTGAGGAGAATGAATACATACATAAGCATCTCCATGACAACATGGAAGAAAATGAGAAGATGATGAAAAAGATTGAACAACTCAAGAGTGAGTTGAAAATGGAAAATGAGAGAAATGAGAAGCTGAGGAAATTAAATGAAAGCTCTAGGAAGGTACATAAACAGTTGAAGGATCAGAGAATAACAAAGGAAACAACCAGTCTTGGCTACCCTGGTAAAATTCCTATGGAAACTAGAGAATCATCTACATCCAAAAAGATGAAGGATGATAAAATGAACAATTCAGAAGTGAAAGGTATGAATTTTTCTAAATCCTCTTGTAATCATTGTACTAAATTGGGTCATAAGACTAATGACTGTAGAAACAAACCAGTTAGTCAAAGAAGATTTTCACCTTTGATGGTTACTGCCATAATTGTCATAAGTATGGCCACACTACTTATGAGTGTAGATCTCAATCTAGCAGTATGTCAAATAGAAGAGGATTTAATGGACATTTCTTCACATGAAATAATTTTGGACACAAATGTGAAGAATGCAAGTTCAAGTCAAATGTAACAAGATCACCATTCAAACCAATTAGTCTTAATAAAAGGAGTAATCTGTTCAATACCACCTATTCCACGTGTGGTAATTTTGGTCATGTTGCAAAAAATTGCAAAACAAGAATGGGCTAGAGAAATAATTTAGGACCATGGAGGACAATTGGTATGGTATGTTTCAATTTCCATAAGATCGGTCACTTAGCCAAAGAGTTCGGGAAACAATCCTATAATTGGTCTAAACACAAGAACCAGTTTAACAAGAAGAAAGAGTAAAATGACTTGAAAGGAAAGAAGACAATTGAAGAAGTAAGAAATGAAATGAAAAAAACATGGATGAAGAAGGAAGAAAGAAAAGAAGGAGAAGGTCATTTTGAAACCAAGTCATCATCCATCAGTGATGATAGTTCCTCTTCTAACTAGCCATACCAATGCCCAGGGGAAGCACATATGGTAAGATTATTTTTTTTATCCCCTTTACCAATATAAAGTTATATCTATCTGCATAGTTGAGATGCATAAAAGTTAGACTAAAGTTCTTGTTTGAGAAATGCCTTTTGAGTTAACTATTTGTGTATCAGTATTGGTAAGAAACAATCAGTGTAAGGCAAATCGGTGTACTTTAAGTTGTAAGTTTCAAAACTAATCATTGTATCATTATGCCGATAAATCTCAATGAATAAATAAGGAAATGTCAACACATTTTTTCATTTACACTAATTTCTTGTGAAATTTCTTGAGCTCTTGTGCAATCAAAGGTGATTGAAATCTTGTTTGTATTTTTTGTGTGGAAAGTTCAAGTAGAGTGATAGTGGTGGTTGGTATTTCTAAGAAAAAGATATTCAAACCCCGTTTGAGAAAAGTTTGTTTGAAGGTTATTATGGCAACACTGATATCGACTCCTATGTTGGTTGAAGCTATCAAAGAACCCCAACTTGAGTTCAAGCTGCATCTGATGAAAGTTGTTGAGATCAACATGACTGGTGCCTTATCATCTGTGCCCTTCAGTGTATTATTGGTTCAAGAGATCTATTTATACATTCACTGCAAGCTCGAAGAACTTGGAGACAAATTCTTTCGGAATGAGTTTAAATGGTTATGTGTTAATGTGTTGGCATATGTGTAGAACATGATGACATGATGATATTGTATGTTGTCATTGATGTCAATAAGCTGAAGTATGAACCGGTATGCTATAGTAAGCAAACTGGCAAGAGAACCGGTATGATGATGTAAACTGGTATTTGTGAAAAAGTGAAGTGGTATGTTTGTTCAAGGTGAACAGGTATGTTGGAATGAGAACCGATAAATGGAAGTTTTGTATTGGGGTTTCATTTGGCATGACTACCGGTTGGTAGTCTCAGATTCAGGGTTTCTGGTTGATACATTCCAAGATTGTGCGATTCAACTGATGACATCTTGTGATGAGTTAGCATTGTAATGAAGACCGGATAAGTGTTTCCATGTTAGCCTTGTGCACATGAAGGATTTCCTTGAGGATCTTGCATGGAGATTGATCCTATCTACCTCAGGAATGTGCAAAGTCTCTGTAAATGGTGGAGAGTGCATGATGAGTTATCAGCTTCCTGAAGAGGCAAAGAATGATTGTTGGAGAACATCTTGAGATCTGTTCAAGACTGTTGTATTCGATGCAGTGTGATTAATGGTCAGGATTGAACCGATTGGATTGGAAAACCTAAATGCTTAGGGTTTAGGGTTTATGCTACCGACCTATCTATTTCCTATAAGATCAATGATGTTTTTCATTTTGAAGTTGTTGGCAAATGTTATGTGTGTATCTCAGTGAGTGATACTTGATTCTTGCCAAACCGAAGAAGTGTGTTGATACCTGCAGAGTGTGATTGTAGAAGAAAAGGAGCTAAAGTGGATTTACCTTGGCATTGAGTGTTGTTATTAGATACGTGTATTACCTATTGACTTCTAACCATTTCAGCAGTTGGAAAATCCCTTAATTGAGTAGCTTTAATAGGCTTTTGTGTAAATCCTTTAACAGGGTGACTCAATTCAATGAGTTCTTCAAATCCTCTTACGAGGTAACCTTTAACAGGGTTCTAACCTTTAACCAGGTATTTAGCCATCCCTTAACCGGGTGATTCTAGCAGAACCTATTGTAATAGTTTTTAACCAGACTAGGCTCCTAACAGAGCAGACTTCTAAAGAGTTCAAAGAACAACTTGTGGGTATTCATCCCCACTGTGGTTTTTCCTAGTTGGGTTTCCACATGAAAAATCAGTGTGTCATGTGTGATGTCTTTCATGTGATGGTTTAGTGTTTTATGTCAAAGTGGTAAAACATGTTGAACTAGTAGTCATTATATTTCTGATGATAGATTAGTTGCTTATGCATAAGGGTGAAGTGGAAATGAGGTATTAGATTATGTGGAAAGCTAAGAGTTACCAGTTTATGTCTTTCACATTCTCACTGTGTTTTATCAGTAGTAATTTGATTTAGACCGGTGTTATTGCTTGCCAGTCAAAGTTTAGTGTGTGCAGTTAGACCAGTTCAGGGAAAGTGTTTTTGCCTGTACTAATTCACCCCCCCCTCTCAATATCGGTTTGGTACTAACTATTCATCATTTATTCATCAATTGGTATCAGAGCATCTTCCAGGTCCTCTGTGTTGTAAGCTTAACTGCTCTAGGAAAAGATCCTACTCTAATGGTGAAGAGGGAAGGTCCAAAGTTCAACAGAGACAACTTTAAAATATGGAAGGATAGAATGAAGATACACATTAGAAGCATGGGTGCTCAACACTGGAGCTATGTTGAGAATGCTTATGTTATCCCTACCGGTACTCTTACCGATGATCAAAAGGGAGAGATTCAGGAGAATGGGCTATTCATGGAAGCCCTAATCAGTAGTCTATCTAACATTGATTTTATTGATGTTTAGGATAAAGACAATCACAAAGAAGTATGGGATGCTCTTGAGAATATCTATGGCGGTGATGAGCATGTGAAACAAGCTAAGGAAGAGAGCCTTAGGGGAAAGTTTGAAGACATGTGGATGGTTGAAGGAGAGACCATTCAACAATATGGAATAAGAATCAAAACTATTGTTGGAGACATCAAGAGTGCAAGTGGTAAAATAGATGATTCAACTGTTGTTAGAAAAGTCTTGAGATCCTTATTACCGGTCTATGCAATAAGGGTTGCTGCTATTCAGGAGTTGAGGTCTATAGAAAAGAAAAAGGTATCCCTAGACTCCATCATTGCAAAGTTGACCGCATATGAGCTAAATAATTATGATGGTGGTATTTAGAAGATTGAATCAGCCTTTAGAGCATCTGTTGCACCATCTAGAAAGGGCAAAGAAGCTAGTACCAGTGGTGAACCAAGACAAAGAAGAGAAATAGATGATGAGGAGATCCTGATGGAATTTGAAGCTCTTCTTGCTAAGAGACTTCCTAAGGGAACTGGTAAATATAGAGGTAAGCTCCCTTTAAAATGCTTTTCTTGCAATAGGATAGGACACATTGTTGTAAATTGTCCTAATGGTGATAATAAGGACAAACCAGAGAAGTTCAAGAAGTTCAAAGGAGAAAACAGGAGAAACTATTTTGTAGCAGTTGATGAAGGTGTCACTGGTGAGGAATCAAAAGATGAAGAAAGTGAAGACATTGTGTTTGTAGCAGTTAAGGAAGATGTGCCAGACAAGAAGGCTCTTGCCTTCTGCTTTGATAATTCCAATGAGTGGATTATTGATAGTGGTTGTTCTCACTATATGACTGGTGACCGGAGTAATTTTCCGTCTTTGGAAGAGTATGATGGTGGTGTGGTCTGATTTGGTAATGAAGCACCATGTATGGTAAAAGGCAGAGGTTCCATCTCTCTAAATGGAAAAAGTAGTGTTGATAATGTGTATTGAGTAGAAGGTCTCAGACACAACCTTTTGATTGTTGCCCAATTGAATGATAATGGACTTACTCTGGAATTTAGAGATGGAGTGTGTTAAATAAAAGGTAAGAGTGGTGAGTTGATGGTCACCGGTATGCAGACCGAAGGTAACCTATTTCAGCTGAATGCAAACATCAGTACATGTCTAATGGCTAAGTTTGATGATAACAGGATATGGCATAAGAGACATTGCCATGTAAACTTTGATAATATTGTGAAGGCCAATAAGATCAAGGCAGTTAGAGGATTGCCTATGCTAAGAAAACCAGAGAATCCTTTGTGCAGAGAGTGGCAATTGGGGAAAATGTCTTCCTCAACCTTCAAAGGTAAATCTTTCACTGCAGACAATTTACTTGATCTTGTGCATACTGATTTGTGTGGTCCTATGAAAACTAGGAGTGTGCAAGGAGATAGATATTTTATGATTCTTACTGATGATTGCTCAAGAATGATGTGGGTCACATTCTTGAAGGACAAGTTTGAAGCCTTTAGAAAGTTCAAAGCCATCAGAGCACTGGTTGAAAAAGAAAGCGGTAAGAGGATTAAGTGCCTAAACTAATCAAGGAGGAGAATTCACTTCCAGTGAATTCAACAAGTACTGTGAAGAGAATGACATCAAGAGGAAACTATCTACCCCTCAAACTCCATAGAAAAATGGCCTAGCAGAGAGGAACAATCAAACTGTAGTTGAAGCAGCCAGAACTATGTTGATCCAAGGGAAGGTTGCTCACACTTTCTGGAGAGAAGTGGTGAGCACTGCAGTCTACACTATGAACTGGGTACTCATCAAGAAAGGTAAGGATAAAACTCCTTATGAGTATTGGACCGACAAGACACCAGTGGTAAGCTACTTTAGAGTGTTTAATAGAAAATGTTATATCAAGAGGAGTGAACATCAGAGAAAGTTTGATGCAAAATGTGATGAGGGAATATTCCTAGGGTATTCCGCAAAGAGAAAAGCTCTCAAATGTTTCAAAAATAGGACTCAGAGAATTGTTGAAAGCATCAATGTTAGAGTTGATGAAACCTCTGAGAAACCTGAGGAAACCGATAGTGAGCAAGTAGGAGAGGAACCGATAGTAACCTTCTAGGAACCAGCTGCAAAATAGCCTAGCACCAGTAACAGTGCTCCTACACCGATAGATGTTGATGCTGATGAAGATGAGGATGAAGAAGAAAAGAAAGAGGAAATAACTAAGATCATTCCTAGGTATGTAAAGCTAAATCATGATCCAAAGCAAATCATAGGAGATAAGGATGCAGGAATTCTTACAAGAAGAAAGGTTAGAGAAAATTCTTGCATGATCTCTATATTTGAGCCTAAAACATTTAAAGAGGCACATAAAGATGAAGACTGGATCAAGGCAATGGAAGAGGAACTTGACCAAATGGAAAAGAATGGTACATGGTCTTTGGTACCTAGACCTGAGCATAAAAATGTCATAGGCACCAAATGGGTTTTCAAAAATAAGCTGAATGAAGATGGCACAATGGTAAGAAATAAAGACAGACTGGTGTGCAAAGGATATGCTCAAGAAGAAGGAGAAGACTATGGAAAAACTTTTGCTCCAGTAGCCAGATTGGAAGGAGTTTGTATGCTTCTTGCATATGCAGCCTTCAAGGGATTCAAAGTATATCAAATGGATGTAAAATCTGCATTCCTGAATGGAATACTAGAAGAGGAGGTGTATATAGAGAAACCAGATGGGTTTTCCCTATCAGAAGATAGTGACATGGTGTGTAGGCTACATAAAGCCTTGTATGGACTAAAGCAGGCACCTAGAGAATGGTATGAATGCTTGCACTCCAATCTTGTGAAGATTGGATTTGAAAGAACAAGTGAAGATAGCAATATATACTTGAAATCAGAAGGAGATCAGATTTTGATCCGTGAAGTATTTGTTGATGACATAATTTTTGGTGGAGATGACAAGATGAGTCATGACTTTGCAGATGAGATGAAGACGGAATTTGAGATGTCACTTATAGGGGAGATTAAGTTCTTCATTAGACTATAGATTTAACAAATGAAAGATGGAATCTTTATCACTCGGTTTCTTGTCAAAGAGGTATTGAAGACCTTTGGCATGGATGATAGCAAACCGATTGGTACACCAATGGTGACCGATTGTAAACAATCAAAGGAGGATGACTCAACGTTGGTAAGTGAGAAGGAATATTGATCAATAATTGGTAAGTTGCACTATGTAGTACATAGCAGATCAGATATTGCGCATGCAGTGGGCATTACTGCATGGTTCCAGAAAAGCCTAAGAGAATCCCACTTGGTAGCAGTCAAGTGGATTCTAAGATATCTAAAGGGAACTATTGACTATGGATTATGGTATCCATACAGTAATGATTTCAACCTGAAAGTGTTTACAGATGTTGATTGGACTAGTAATGTGGATGACCAGAAGAGCACAACTGATGGTGCATTCTTTCTTGGTGGTAGACTAGTCTCATGGATGAGTAAGAAACAGAGTTGTATCTCTCAGTCTACATCAGAAGCGGAGTATGTTGCAGCATTTATGAACTGCACCCAGACAATTTGGATGAAGCATGTATTAAATGGCTTCAAAGTTTCTATATCTAAACCAGTAAGTATATTTTGTGACAACATAAGTGCAATTAAAATCTCCAAGAATCTGGTTTTACATGCTAGAACCAAGCACTTCGAGCTCAAGTATCATTACTTGAGGGAGAAGGTTTAGAACAAAGAGGTTGTATTGCAACATGTTTCTAGTAAGGAGCAATTAGCAGACATATTCACCAAGCCTCTACTAAAGGCTACCTTTACCTATTTGAGAGGTGAATTAGGGGTGCTTCCCCTTTAAGAAGTGAACCAAAGGTGTGTGCTCCACATCACTTAGGTCTTACATTGATATATCTTTTTCAGGATTGGTGTGTTGAAGGATGCTACTCCTTAGGGGGAGGAGCATAGTGGAACATAGATGTGTATGCCTCCACTTTGGCATTGTTGTCAAAGAGGGAGAAGATGTGAAGAAGAAAAAATATTTGTCGTATTGGGGAGAAGATGTGAAGAAGAAGAAGAAAGATATCTTTGTATATTGCCATCAATGCCAAAGGGGGAGATTGTTGGCATATGTGCAGAGCATGATGACATGATGATATTGTATGTTGTCATTGATGTCAATATGCTGAAGTATGAACTGGTATGTTGTAGTAAGCAAACTAGCAAGAGAACCGGTATGATGATGTAAACCGGTATTTGAGAAAAAGTGAAGTGGTATGTTCAAGGTGAACCGGTATGTTGGAATGAGAACCGGTAAATGGAAGTTTTGTATCGGGGTTTCATTCGGCATGACTACCGGTTGGTAGTCTCAGCTTCAGGGTTTCCGGTTGATGCATTCCAAGATTGTGTGATTCAACTGATGACATCTTGTGATGAGTTAGCATTGTAATGAAGACCAAATAAGTGTTTCCACGTCATCCTTGTGTGGGTGAAGGATTTCCTTGAGGATCTTGCATGGAGATTGATCCTATCTACCTCAGGAATGTCTGAAATCTCTATAAATGGTGGAGAGCGCATGATGAGTTATCAACTTCCTAAAGCAGAGAACAATGAATGTTGGAGAATGTCTTGAGATCTATTCAAGACTATTGTATTCGATGCAGTGTGATTAACAGTTAGGATTGAACCAACTGGATTAAAAAACCTAAATGCTTAGGGTTTAGGGTTTATGCTACCGACCTATCTATTTCCTATAAGGTCGATGATGTTTTTCATTTTGAAGTTGTTGGAAAATGTTATGTGTGTATCCTAGTGAGTGATACTTGATTCTTGCCAGATCGGAGAAGTGTGTTGATACCTACAGAGTGCAATTGCAAAAGAAAAGGAGCTAAAGTGGATCTACCTTGGCATTGAGTGTTGTTATCAGATCAGTGTATTACTTGTTGACTTCTAACCATTTCAGCAGTTGGAAAATCCCTTAACCGGGTAGCTTTAACATGATTTTATGTAAATCCTTTAATAGGGTGACTCAATTCAATGAGTTCTTCAAATCCTCTTGCGAGGCAACCTTTAATAGGGTTCTAACCTTTAACTGGGTATTTAGCCATCCCTTAACTGGGTGATCCCTAGCAGGATCGATTCCTAGAAGAACCTATTGTAATATTCTTTAACCGGACTAGGCTCCTAACAGAGTGGACTTCAAAAGAGTTCAAAGAACAACTTGTGGGTATTCATCCCCACCATGGTTTTTCCCGATTGAGTTTCCACTTGAAAAATTAGTGTGTCATGTGTGATGTCTTTCATGTGATGGTTTAGTGTTTTATGTCAAAGTGGTAAAACATGTTGAACTAGTAGTCATTATATATCTGATGATAGATTACTTGTTTATGCATAAGGGTGAAGTGGAAATGAGGTATTAGATTGTGTGGAAAGCTAAGAGTTATTGGTTTATGTCTTTCACATTCTCACTATGTTTTACCAGTAGTAATCTGATTTAGATCGGTGTTATTGCTTACCAATCAAAGTTCAATGTGTGCAGTCAAACTGGTTCAGGGAAAGTGTTTTTGCCCATATTGATTCACCCCCCACTCTCAGTACTGGTTTGGTACTAACTATTCATCATTTATTCATCAATATCGACTCCTGTGTTGGTTGAAGCTATCAAAGAACCCCAACTTGAGATCAAACTGTATCTGATGAAAGTCATTGAGATCAACATAACTGGTGCCTTATCATCTATTCCCTTTAGTTTATTATTGGTTGAAGACATCTATTTCTACATTCACTGCAAGCTCGAAGAACTTGGAGATAAATTCATTCGAAATGAGTTTAAATGGTTTTGTGTTAATGATCAATTGGAGGCAGAATACCTACCTTGGAAGACCAAGGGTTTGTCTAATGTTGTCAATTTTCCTAATTAGTTTCATGATGACTGGGTTAGGTATGTACTGAGTAGAGTTCATGATCAATTCTTATGGTTGGAAATTCAAGCATCGATCAAGATCACAAATAAGGTGATTCAAAGAGTTACAGGGTTTAGTGCAACTGGTGAAGCATTAACCCTAGGAATGATTTCATCATCTGAAGTCATCTGGTTAACCAAATCCCGATATGATAGTAGAGCAATGACAATCACCCATATTGAGGATGTTGAAGTAAGATTTGCTTCTGCAGTGCTGGGTTACAGGTTTTATCAATCAAGCTAGATGAATAGTGTATCGAGTGGTGCCATACATGCTACCTATCAAATTATCAAGGAGGATGCAACCTATGATATTTGTGAGATGATTAAAAGCCAATTTATGGTAAACATGGAAATAATTAAGAAGGAAAAGAATTAATCTTTCAAATATGGCTCACTACTGGTATGTATATTTTTCTATGTGCAAAACGTTTTCCCCAATAAGGGTAAAGTAGTATGGTTTGAAGAGAAACCAATCATGGTTTAGATAGGTGAAATGATTAGGGATCTAGGTGATAGATTTGGTAAAACAATGTGGGGATACTTTAAGGAATTTCAAATTAGGATGCACAAGAGGGAAAGAATTCCAACCAGGATAGTATAGGAATACAAAGACAACATTTCCTTTCTTGTAGACAAATTATTGTATCATTCAAGTGGTTCAACCTAGAACCTTTTGGGTTCCACATATGGGCTATTAGGTTGCAATAGATATTATTAAAATTCATGTCAATATGGTACTATCCAAACCGATAGACTTGAAGGAAAAGAGATTTGGAACTTGTGAGAGGCAAGCTCAAAAATAAAACATCAACTTCAGGTGTCAATCATGAAAATGAAAGTATGAAGAATGTTGACACTCTTGACAAGAAATATGGAGGTGAAGCATTCGGTGCCACTACATCCACTGGTGCTAGTGTACAATCAGGGGTTGACCCTAATAAAAATGAAGAATTAACAGGTGGAAAGAAGAAAGTGTCAAAGACAAAACCCAAGGGGACGGCTGCAACCAAGCCTGCAACATATACAAAAGAAAAGGATTTAGGTACTCTGTATCTTCCCTAAGTAAAGAAAGACCGATAGGAGTGACTTATACCAGAAAGAAAAAGAGCGAAGAAAAAGTTGATACAAAGCTCAAAAAGGATGAGAAAGAGGGTGATATCACTAACACCCAATCACATGTAGAAATTAAAGAGGTTAGAAGGAGTGGAAGAAACAAAGCTCCAACAGTTGATGAATTGGTCCATGGGATCAAATAATTTGGAGGTTTGTCTGGTGTTGGAAGAACATATTCCCTCAGTAATGAAGAAGACAAAAAGAAAATTGAAGAATCCCTGATTTGGAACTTGCATAAGTTTTGTAGGACTCCCAACAAATTATATGGATTAATCCCATTAGATTTGCAAGATCAAATTGAAGGGAGATAGAAAACAACTTTGGTTGTTGAGAAAGAACACGGAATAAAAGCACTCATGGAAGTGCAACATGATTTAGACCTTGATCAATCTTCACTAGTGGGTGAAGCATGCATTTAACATTTCAAGATAAGAAATAGAATGGGGAGAGTGGCAGTAGGTGAAGTTGAAGCAGTGCACGAAGAAGGTGTTGTCTTGTGGAAGAAAAGCATGAATCAACAAAAGGAAGCTGAAGAAGAAATAGAAAAGGAAACAAAATAGGACCAAGGTACAACTGTCCTTGAAAGAAAAAGGTAAGGAAAAAGACTCTGTTGAAGGTTTTGATGTCTTCATAGTTAATGAGATTATAGGAAATTTTTTGTCAGACATTCCCAATCTGACAAAGGATGTTGAGCGGTTTATTCACACTACACCAGTGAAGGAAGTTGATCAAACTAAGCTTCCCGGTCAAGATGAAGTGATAGTTGAAGACATTCCTTATGAGGATACACCTCATAGAACCTCATTGACACCAAATCCTCTTTTGTTAGAAGAAGGAAAAGAGGAAGAGAAGAAATTAGAGGATAAGAAAATAATGATGGATACTCCTCCGGCAAAGAGGAAGTTAGACTTAGAAAATGAAAGTGAAAAGAAGAAGATAAAAATCATCATAGCAGCTAGTTCAGAAGCTGAGAGTGTAGAAAAGGAAGATGAAATAGAGGAGGAAGAAGAGAGAGAATCAATCATTGATATAAAGAAAATGACTCCCAACAAGTTGATGAAGGCTTCAGAAAAACTGAAAAATTCAAGTTGAAAAGGCTAAGTTAAGAGCAAAGAAAAAGAAGGCAAGAATTCTTAATTCTGCCAAGACAATTCTCTCTAACCTAATTCCTGACATTGTTGTTGATAATACTACCCCCATCATTGATCAGTTAAGTATACTCTTGTTACAATAATCATTTCAGAGGCAACTGATCTAAAGAAGGTTTGAATAAGGCAATATGAATCCAAGAGAGCAGAAATTTAATGGAAAAAATATCAGTTGGAAAAGTTGCCCTCTCCACCCTAACAGAAGGAGTCAGAAATATACTTTAGGAAGTTGGTCAATTAATGGTCAAATATTCAAGTTTTACCGATTTCATTAGAAATATAGAAGACAAAAGAAATTAGAATCAAAAACAAATTCAAGATCTAATAAGTTCTTTCGATCCTCTCACCAGTTCAGCATCAACTTTCACTGGCAAGGTCAAACAACTCAATCATGAAATCAAAAGGTTGAAAGAAGAAGAGGACAAACGATGTCTTAGCTTGTTAGAGATACAATTCTATCTAGCACAAATTATTGGCTTCATGTAAATGAGCATTAAATAAGCAGACCACCTAATAAGTGAACCTAACTACAAGACAATTGATGATATGGAGGTTTTTATTGTAGTTATGCATAAACACTTCACCACCATGAAATAGGTAAAATCTTCATGGGAATCCTCATTGAAAGTACCATAGGAAAATTTCAAGGATCCTTTTGCTTTACTTTGAAAAATTATTTTGTATAGTCTTTGCCATTGATGGCCAAAGGGGGAATTTTGGAGACTTGTACATTGTGAGTTACAGGGGTCAGAAACAGGGGCCAGAACCAGCACAATTCTGTAGTATTTTCCACCAATGCCAATGGGGGATTTTCTTGGCATTCTAGTGCATATTGTATGACCGGTGAATGACATGGTTGTCATTGTTGACAAAATCATCTCCCAAGTCTTCACAACCTATCGATAGTAAGTAGACTAGTATATAGAGGTTAACCGGCTAATCAATATGTAGACAGGCTAAGTATTGAGTAGACCGACACACAGGAGGTCAACCAGCAAGCAGTGAGTAGACCGGCACAAAAGAGGTCAACTAGCTAAGCAGTGAACATATCGGTATACAGAAGGTAATCAGCTAGGTAGTTTTTGATCGGTACACCGGTAGAGTCTGTAACCGATAAACTAGTAATGTTAAGTTAACATCAAGTTAAACCGACAGTCTTCTCCAATCAACCGACAAACTTATCGACATGAACGATTGTCTTGACAGAGATTATTACAATGATTTGTGGATAGTTATTTATGGCGTGGTAACAAAATTTTGAATTCGATGTTTTGGAGGGAAAGTTGGTGACAGATTGAAAGGGTAATAATTTCACATAACTCATTCTGATGAGGTTGTTGTTCATATGAAAAAGTAAAAATGTGAAACTGAACACAGGGGGAGTAGAATAGAGTGCAGACCTGAGTGATAGAGGACCGACAGAGTGTAGAGCCTAGGATCAGTAAATCGGCTGAGGGAAGAGCTGAATGTATGTTCAGGAAACTGTTGTTGTGCAGAGCAGACACAACTGATGCAGATATAGTATGATTTTCAGTGTGATCTGATCAAGCTATCAGTAGCCACTCCAATAGATCATCTTTATGTTGCTTTCTAACCATTGCAAATAAAAACCCTTAATAGGGTGAACTTTAACAGGTCCCATTGTAAAAATCCTTTAACCGAGTGTCATCTTAATTGATGATCCTAAGACCTTTAACAAGGCTACCTCTAACAGGGTAAAGGGACTGGCAGGTTTTAATCAAAATCTCTTAATCGGGTGGCACCTAATAGTGTCTTTGTAATCTCTTAACAGGTATGAATCCTCATCGGGCATACTCCAAAAAAGTACAAATTTTGTGAGTTTCTACTCATAGCATGGTTTTTCCCCATTTAGGTTTCCATGAGATAAATATTGTTGTCATTGAGTATCTTTCCATGCATGCATATTCTTCTGTAGTAATTATTTATATTGATGAATGTTAAGTTAGTGCAAATATAAAGTAAAATTTTTAATTGAGTTAAAACCAGTATAGTCTTGATTTGCCCCTCCCGTCTTAGCACCGGTTGGGACTAAAAATTGATATCAGAGCTATCTTCCTTTGAAGTGAAGCATGATAGCTTGAGGATAAAGAACATGAAAGAATACTGGTATCAGAAGCATATTGATGAAGCAAATGAAATTATTGCTCAGCTAAAAAAGAGACTGAGAAAATCTCTTGCAAAAAAGAAATGAATTAGCTCAACAACTGAATGACTGTCAGGACATCATAGATCAACTCTCTGAACATAGTGAAGAAGCTCAAGAAGCAGTCTCAGAACTCATGGAAAAGAACAAAATGTTGACCAAAGAAATCACACATCTCAAAAGAGAACATGAAGGCTAGGCCCTGAGAATGACTAAGATACTGGAAGCCAGCAGAAGCACCAATGAAAGAAAAAGGGATACAGAAGAAGATCTATCAAAAGCTAAAAGAGCCAGGAGGCTTGCTGAAGATGCCCTAAGAGAAAATGATGCAATCATGATTGAGAAAGATGAAGAAATCTGAATTCTCACTCAGGAGAATCAATACATACATAAGCATCTGCATGACAACACAAAAGAAAAGGAGAAGATGATGAAAGAGACTGAACAACTCAAGAGTGAGTTGAAAGCTAAAAATGAGAGAAATGAGAAGTTGAGGAAATTCAATAAAAGCTCTGAGAAGGTAGATAAATAGTTGAAGGCTCAGAGAAGAAAAAAGGAAACAACCGGTCTTGGTTACCCCAGTACAGGTCCTATGGAAACTAGAGAATCATCGAAATCCAAAAAGATGAAAGATGATAGAAGGAACCATTCAGAAGTGAAAGGTATGAAGTTTTCTAAATCCTCTTGTAATCATTGTGGTAAACCGGGTCATAAGACTAATTACTATAGAAATAAACTGGTTAGTCAAATGAAGATTTTCACCTTTGATGGTTACTACCATAATTGTCATAAGTATGGCCACATTGCTTATGAGTGTAGATCTCAATCTAGTAGTATGTCAAATAGAAGAATATTTAATGGACATTGCTTCACATGCAATAAGTTTGGACACAAATCTGAAGAATACAGGTTCAATTCAAATGTATCAAGATCACCATTCAAACTGGTCAACCCTAATAAATTGAGTAATCAGTTCAACGCCACCTGTTCCACGTGTGCTAATTTTGGTCATGTTGCAGTGCAAAATGAGAATGGGCCAGAGAAATAATTTAGGACCATGGAGGAAAACTAGTATGGCATGTTTCAATTGCCATAAGATCAGTCACTTAGCCAGATAGCGTAGGAATCGATCCTATAACTAGTATGAAGGTAAGAACTGGTTTAGCAAGAAGAAAGAGAAAAATGACCTAAAAGGAAATAAAACAATTGAAGAAGTAAGAAATGAAATGAAAAAAACATGGATCAAGAAGGAAGAAAGAAAAGAAGGAGAAGGTCATTTTGAAACCAATTCATCATCCATTGTGATGGCAATTCCTCTTCTAATCAGGTATACCAATGCCCAGGAGAAGCACACATGGTAAAAAAAAAAATTGTATTCCCTTTACCAATATAAAGTTATGTGTATCTGCATAGTTGAGATGCATAAATTTTAGAATAAAATTCTTGTTTGAGAAATGCCTTGTGAGTTAATTGTTTGTGTATCGGTATCGGTAACAAACAACTGGTATAAGGCAAATCGGTGTACTTTAAGTTGTAAATTTCAAAACTAATCGTTGTTTCATTATGCTGATAAAAATCAACAAATAAATAAGGAAATGTCAACACATTTTTCATTTATGCTGATTTCTTGTGAACGTTCTTGAGCTCTTGTGTGATCAAAGGTGATTGAAATCTTGTTAGTATTTTTTGTGTGGAAAGTTCAAGCAAAGCAATAGTGATGGTTGGAAACTCAAGCACCAATCAAGATCACAAAGAAGGTGATTCGAAGAGTTATAGGGTTTAGTGCAACCGGTGAAGCATTAACCCTAAGAACAATTTCACCATCTAAAGTCATCCAGTTAACCAAATCCTGATGCGATAGTAGAGAAATGACAATCACCCATATTGAAGATGTTGAAGTAAGATTTGCTTCTGCAATGATGGGTTATAAGATTTATCAATCAAGCCGGATGAATAGTGTGTCGAGCGGTGCCATACATACTACCTATCAAATTATCAAGGAGGATGCAACCTATGATATTTGTGAGATGATTAAAAGCCAATTTATGGTAAACATGGAAAGAATTAAGGACAAGAAGAAATCTTTGAAATATGACTCACTACTGGTATGTATATTTTTCTATGTGCAAAATGTTTTCCCCAAGTGCAAAATGTTTTCCCCAATAAGGGTAAAGAAGTATGGTCTGAAGAGAAACCTATCATGGTTCAGATAGGTGAAATGATTAGGGATCTAGGAGATAGGTTTGGTGAAACAATGTGGGCATACTTTAAGGAATTCCAAATTAGGATGCACAAGAGGGAAATAATTCCAACCGGTATGGTACAAAAATATAAAGACAACATTTGTGTTCTTGTAGACACAAATTGTTATATCATTCAAGCGGTTCAACCCAAAACCTTTTGGGTTCCACCTATGGGCTATGAGGTTGCAGTAGATATTGTTATAATTCATGTCAATATGCTACGGTCCAAATTGGTAGACTCGAAGGCAAAGAGATTTGGAACCTGTGAGGAGGCAAGATCCAAAATAAAATAGGAACTTCAGGTGCCAATGATGAAAAGGAAAGTAAGAAGAATGAATGACACTCTTGACAAGAAATATGGAGGTGAAGCATCTGATGCAACTACCTCCACTGATCCCACTATACAATCAGGGGTCAACCCTAATAAAGATATAGAATTAAAAGGTGGAAAGAAGAAAGTGTCAAAGACAAAACCCAAGGGGACTGTAGCAACCAAACCTGCAACATATACAAAAGAAAAGGATTTAGGTACTCCTGTATCCTCCCCAAGTAAAGATAAACCAGTAGGAGTGAATTATACCAGAAAGAATAATAGTGAAGGAAAGGTTGATACAAAGCTCAAAAAGGATGAGAAAGAGGGTGATATCACTGACACCCAATCAAATGTAGAAATTAAAGAGGTTAGAAGGAGTGGAAGAAACAAAGCTCCAACAATTGATGAATTGGTTTGTGGGATCAAAGAATTTGGAGGTTTGCCTGGTGTTGGAAGAACATATTCCCTCAATAATGAAGAAGACAAAAGGAAAATTGAAGAATCCCTGATCTAGAACTTGCATAAGTTTTGTAGGAGTACCAGCAAATTATATGGATTAATCCCATCATATTTGCAAGATCAAATTGAAGGGAGATGGAAAACAACTCTGGTTGTTGAGAAAGAACACAAAATAAAATCACTCTTGGAAGTGCAACATAATTTAGACCTTGATCAAGCTTCACTAGTGGCTGAAGAATGCAGTCAACATTTCAAGATAAGAAATAGAATAGGGATAGTGGCTGTAGACACCCAAAATTGTCCTGTCTAATTAAATAAATATTTTGTTTATTTAATTATCTAAGCCTAATTCTTCTATTAATTAAATAAATCTTTATTTATTTAATTAATTATTTATCCTCTTCTAGCCTTATTTCTCATTTAAATAAATACATTTATTTATTTAAATTATCCTTTTCCTAAATTAAATAAATATCTTATTTATTTAATTGATCTCACTTCTTCTATTAATTAAATAAATATTTATTTATTTAATTAATTCATTAACCTTTTCTACCCATGACACATGTCATTCATCTCTTAATTCATACACTACCTACCCCTTTCATTATTTTATTATTTCTTTTACCTACCCTCTAATCATAGCTGACCTCCTTATACACCTCTCAATCTTATCCCTCCATTTCATATAGTGTTTTCTATATAAGGAGATGCTTCCTTCATTATCAACCCTAATCAATCTATGCATCCTAATCAATTGATTACACTCACTATGCATTCACCCCCGTTGACTACTTGACTACACTACACTACACTTTTGAACATAGGCAATCCTACTTGCAACCACATTTCCGTTCTTTGTTGAGCTCTTGTGCACACATAAAATCTGAGAGCAAATATATCAAGCAAGATAAATGGAGATAGGAAGAATGGAGATCCAAGCCCTATTGGACATGTGATGGTATAATCTTTGTGATTTCATTTGATTTGCATTGTCTTAGGTAATCTTCATATGTTATGGTGGATCTTTGTTGTTGTTAGGCTAGGGTTTTGTGGTTGAATTCATTTAGCCTTTCAATATAGTTATTATTGTTATTCATTTTCACCATAAACATTTTGGCATGCCCGGTGGGACTCTTGTCCCTTTTGCATTTAACATTTTGTTGCAGATATTGTATTTTGAAGTTGTAGATCTGACATTTTCGATGACATTTTGGTATTTTCGCGCTTGCATACTTTCGGATCGCGTTTTTGATTTTCTGTCGCGTTTGTGACATCTGGAATCGCATCTATGTCCTCGATAGTATTTTATTTTGCAGATTCCAAAAACTGCATCTATGTTCCTCAGTCGTGTCTGTGGTGTTTTTAGACGCGTCTATGTCCAAAAGTTGCATTTGGGTTTTGGAGCCACGTCTGTGTCTCACAGAAGTGTGTCTACATCAGAGAGATGCGTCAGTGTCTGGGGTAACCGCATCTGTGTGCATTGATTTCACTTTTAGAGTTTTATTGATTCAGTTTTTGGTCATTAAATGTTTCAGATCTGGTTTATTTTTAGCTAACATTTTCAGATCTAGCTAACGAAATTGGTGCAGCTTGTCTTGAAAGAAAAATTGTTTGGTTGAAGGCCCCTATTTTCACAAAGTTTTTTGGATTTAAAATTTACCTAACTTGTGTGCTTGCAGGAAGGGGTGATTATTTCAAACAATCCAAACTACTAACAAATCTTTGTTGCAGGTCCTTGGCAAGGGTTTTTGGATTTTTATTTGTGTGCTTTGTTTTCAATAGACTAGCAAACACTTCAATTGGTGCACTAAAATTGAATCATTGTCTTTTGTGTCTTGAGCAATAGGCTCTTTTTGTTTAATCTTTAGAGGGCCTATCTTCCCGTGTGGTCATTAGGACTACTAGTAAGAAGAGAATGACCCAAGTGGTAGCAAAAGAAAAGCCATCTTCTTCCAAACCACTATAAATAACTGTATTAATGGTGAAAACTATGAATAACATGTGCTGATTAGTTCATACCGACACTATGTCTCCCCATAAACCTATTTGATCAAATTTATTTGATCAGTTGTAGGGTGTAACCCCTACCGGCTGGGAGCCTTCTGTATTTACAGAGCTGAAAGTGCCGCATGTATGGTCACACGAGTGGATGCCCTTACTAGCACCTTTTTGTTTTAGAAGCCCTAATCCTTCTAGTTGTTGGGGTAGGAGGTCGGACCTCTGGCAGCGGCCCACACACATATGGTTCTTAGTAGAGATACAAAGTTCGCCACAGGGAGTTTTCATGGGGACTGATGCTTGGCTGACCCAAGAAGTGAGTGTCAAAGGTGGAGCCAGTGAGGTCAAGCATCTAAGTATCCACTCTAAATAGCGTAGCCTCGGGGGTAAAAACTCATGTGGGATCAACAACTATTGTCTTGGCCAGCCATAAGAATTGTGCTTGACTTATTTTAAACATTCAAAACATTCAAGACCAAACAGCAAAACATTGTGTCTTTTGTGTCTTCAAGTGTAAGCAAAACATTTTACATCAAACAACATACTTTTCTTGGAGTCATTTTGAGTCTAAACACTTGCAAACATTGAGTCCTCATCAACATTGTGTCCTCTTGTCACGAAAAATAGTCAAACATTCAGATTTGGTCACAACCAACAACTTCACAAATTGGAAAAACTTTTACAGTCCAGCAAACAAACACAGTCAGTTTCAGAATTATTGAGCTTCCTAGGTTGTTTCTCCAAGTTTTCATCTAGCATTCAACCTGTCTTTGGGTCTCACACAGTCCATCATTTCTTTACACCTTACATTACATTTACATTTGTCTAAACTTGAGTCAAAAGGTCACTTGCTTGTCCTCATCATACTTTGTCAACACACTATATACAACAACATTTTGCTAAGTGGTTCCTCATCAAGGTCTATCACCTTTGGGTCTCATTTGGTCTTACTTAGAGTCAAGGTCAACATACCTCATCAAGAGAAACTATCCTCTCTTTGGAAGTCACACCTACTCTACTACATACATACTTGGTCTTACACTTTGGACATTGCAAGTACACTTCAGATTCATTTACATTCCATCCAACTCTTGGTCTTCCATACTTTTTCCATTTTCATCTAGTCTCACACATCTCAGTCAATACCTAGTTCATGGTTGAAACCCATCTTCAAAAATCTAGGAGAGAAACTAAAGAGGCTCAAGAGTCCGCAAACATGAGTTCTTATGAGTATGACAATGATATCTTTTTCAATTCTAATCATACTACATTACCTGACATGGATGCCTATAGAAACATTCCAAATGTTGAGAACATGGACACTAAAAACAACAATGATACACACAATGATGATATGGACAACTTTTTAGTACATTCAGTAGATGTGGAAGAATCCATTATGGATCCCTATTTCAATCGATTGGTTGAGGACATAATGAGGAGGGATAGACAATACTTCTTACAAATGATGGCACAAAGTGGAGCCAAGATACCTCATGATTTTGACATGTCTCAAATAATGGAAAATTGACCTTTACAACAACCTCACTCCAACATGGATCAAAGGAGGCCTAATAGTGGAGGCAATAGAAGACCACATCTTGTGCCTGAATCACCATCATCTTTGTTTCAAAAACCAGAGGTCCCACATACACATGGTCAAGCATGTGATACTCACCTTCACAGACCATTATGGAAGTCTTATGCAAAGAAATATGCTCAATCACATATCAATGCTAAGGATCAACCATCAAAGCAATTGGATATTCAAAGGCATGCTCAAAATTTGGACACAAGGAAACCCCGTGTCAAATTTGGGGGCAACACACTAGAACAAACTCATGACATGCCTGTAGAGTATGGTATACATGGACAAAGCAGATATTTCGTTCCTCAACATGACTCTATACCAAGTGGTCCATATACACAACATCATTATAGACCTCCTCCATATGAACATGTGTATGATCAATATCGTCCATATATGCAACATGCTTGTCCTCCAATTGGTGCCTCAAGCATAGGGTATGGTCCAAGAAGTTGATCTCCACCTAAGAACAATTTGGAACAACAAATCAAGGACTTACAAAAGAAAATGGAGGACATAAATACACCGAAGCCAACATACACAATGAGAGACATATGTCCTTATCCATTTGACAAAAGCATTCCAATGCCTCCATTTCCTACACACTTTGTGATGCCTAAGTTTGATAAGTATAGAGGAAAAGGGGATCCTAAGGCACACATAAGATAGTTTTTCACAACTTACATTGAAGTAGCTTCAGAAGAGACATATTTGATGAGATTATTCCCACAAAGCCTAGGTGATCAAGCTATGGAATGGTTCTCCCAACTTCCACCTAGTATTAAGTCATGGGGTGACTTAGCAGAGGAATTTATTCAACATTTCTCCTACAACATAGAGACAGACATATCAGTCACTACTTTGTGCAACACCAAGCAAAAAGATGGAGAGTCTTTTTCATCATTTTTACAAAGATGGAGGAATCTAGCCAGCAGATGCTCTTGTGAAATTCCACAAAAATAAATGGTAGAAATGTTCACCCAAAATGTTAGCAAAGACATTGGTTGTGATCTAAGGAAAGCTTCTTTGTCCACCTTCAAGGACATCATTGAAAAAGGCTTAGCAACAAAGAAGGTCCTAATTGAACAAGGATTCATTAAGATATTCAAGGAAAACAAAGATAACTTTAAAGGAAAAGACAAGCCAAGATTTTGGAATAAAAACAAGAACACAGTCAATGATGGTGTTGTTGATGCCAACACGGTACGACCAAAAATTGTTTTTTTTGGATCAAGTTCTACAAACAATCAGGTGAATACTCAAACAACTTCTAAATCATGAAGGAAGTACACTCCATTGGGAGAACCACTTGAGTCAGTTTTCAAAAAGCTAGTGGCAAACAAGGTAATCACTATTCCAGATTTCCCTCCATATGAACCAAAGGTTAAACCAAATTGGTGGAATGATGATGAATATTGTGAATTTCATAAGAGCAAGGGACATAAAATAGGAAATTGTCATCGACTGAGGAACATCATACAAGATCTCATTGATAGAGGTGACATTGAGATTGAAGGACATTCCTCCAATGAAGAACATGAGATGTTTAAGGAACCATTCCCAAAGCATGACAAAGGAAAATCTAAAGCCACAGATGAGCATACCAACTATACCAAAGCATCCTATAACTATGATTCAACTATCAATCACATTTCAATGGATAATTATGTCTCTACCATTATCATCAAGGATAAAACACCTGAGAATTCTACCCAAAGACCCAAGATTGTCCTAAAAGGCATTGGATCTTCTTCCAAACCTACCTCTGAATGTAATATTACAACTCATCAAGGTAAATTCACCTTGCAAGGTGCTCTAGCTAAAAACACTTCTTCCTCATCAACCAAACCTGAGTATGACCTTGTAGAATAGTTAGGGAAGACACCTGCACTTATCTCCATCCTTGAGCTCTTACACATATCCCCCGCACCTAAAGCTATTCTTGACAAAATCTTGAGAGACACTTCTGTCCCTACTGATCTGAATGTGGACCAGTTTCAAGCCATGGATACCTTTCCGTTCCACACTCACTTACATTCACAGAAGTCGATGACTCCTCCGTAAGCCAACCACATAATGCACCTTTACACATTGAAGCTTTCATACACAAACATCGAATAAAATGAGTCCTAATAGATGGAGAAGTAGGTCTAAACATTTGTACATTGAGCACTATTAAACAATTGGGATATTTTGATAAAGCTATGAATTCTACAAACAAAATTACCATCAAGGCATATGATGATGAAGAGCATTCATCCAAAGGCATAGTCACCTTACCTCTCAGAGTTGGGCTAGTTACAAAGGATGTGGTTTGTCATGTCCTAGACCTTGATCTCACATACAACATATTGATAGGACGTCCATGGATTCATGAGATGAGCACAGTACCATCAACATATCATTGATGCATCAAGTTTCCACACAATGGAGTTGAAGTGACCGTCAAAGCTGATTCTAACCAATTCATATATTGCAACAATTTGCAACCTAGATCAGAAATAACAATTCCAGTCAATCGACAAGCTATTCCTTCATCAACATATGTGGATTCAGAATCATTGAAAGCTTCTACATCCAAACAAGTAGAGCTCAAAGACAAGTTCAAGATTAAAGACCTAGGATGTGGTGAGTATATCTTTCATGTTGATCAAATCCCACTATCTCCTAAGGTATTCAGTCAATAGGAACAGCCTACAAACAATTTTCAATGCCAAGGAATTGGGTGTGAACCACCTAGTGTTGTGGCTACTAAGTCTGAATGCAAATCTCCTCTAGTGGTGCAAGCATCTCTTAATATCAATAGTCCTAAGAGTAGTTCCAACAAAGAATCTATTGAGTGTATCACCAATCCTCTTGAGAACTCACATAGCCTTACCATATCATCTATTCATTCCATTTCCTCTCTGCTCCTAGACTTGGATCAACAAGAATTACAAAAGCCCTTACAAATTGGGGATGAAAAATCAAGCTATGAACAGAAAAATCTAAAAGTCAAAAATAAAGAGAAGTCCTTTAGTCCAAATCAAAATCAAAAGCTATTGGACTCTGCAAAAATCAAAGTCAAGGATAAAAATCCTATGAAGAAAAAAGAACAAGAGTTGATCTCCCCTAATATCAAAATAACTGGGGGCAAAAGCTCTAAAATTTTAAGTCAAAAAGCACACTTGTTGATCCTAAGTCTCCATCATGCTATCCTACTTTCACTTCTTCTCACAATCATAAGCCTTCATCACTCATCCACTTGTTCCACACATCCTTTCCCTTCTGGCGATACATCATGTACCTTTAATGGAGCTTCCTCAAGGGACTTTGTTGTCAAGTATGCCCAAAATTCTTTAGGTGACACGCATACAAGCTTGTGTAGTCCACACACTAGTAATTCTATCTCAGTTCCTTCATCGAGGAAGACATTCACTCAAGCTACACATCATTTAGTCAAGGAACATTGCAATTACAATCATAAGGGTAAGCCTCACACATTTGAGGTAGGTGACTTAGTTCTCAGAGAAAACCCCAAAAATCAGCAAGACAGAGAGAAGAAGGGCAAGTTCGAACCAAATTGGCTTGGTCCTTACATCATTATAGTAGGATATGGATCTGGGGCATATCAGCTCTCAAATACAAAAGGTGAACCTTTGGAGGATCCTATCAACAACATGCACCTTCACAGGTTCTACACATAGGTCTTTGGAATATCCTAATTCAAAAAATACAAAAAAATCAAAAATTTCAAAAATACAAAAAAAAAATCAAAAAATTCAAAAATACAAATAAAATTATAAAACAAAAAAAAATTGTTACTTGGTGAAAACCTGGCAAACAGGTACCTTGTGACACAAAAAACATTGAAAAATTGAAAAAAGTAAAGAGAAATAATTTCGTCCAACGGTGAAAACCACTTCGGTGGCGCCCTGGGAAAGTACCATGGTGAAAATTAGGTCACCAGCGCCATGTGTAGAGACATTGCTCCTCTCTCCTTCAAGATTCTCTTTCATCACTTCACTTTGCACACACTCATGACCAATTCATCCATAATAAACTTACACATTCCCATCATGGCTTGTTATTGATCTACCCAAGATTGGTTCGCCATTCATAATAAACCTCCCTTTTCACTCCCTTTCCATCCATAATAAATTAGATCCTATTTGTGGCTAAGGAAAATCCTACGTCTAGTGATGGATGTGGAACTGAGAACATCACATGTTTCGAGGAGTACAATTTCTTCCAGCTTTCTTCAGTTTATCCATGCCCAATTTGCAATAAAGTAGCATCTACATCGCCAATCTGCAATAAAGTTCCATCTTCTTCACAATAAAGTATCAGTTTCATGGATTCAGTCAGTTTCAGATGAGACACAACAACAATAATGGGCTTCAACAAATCAAATCTTTCAATAGACTCAGACAACATATGGTTCAGTGCTATCTATCCTTTTTGTGAAAGTAAACATTGTGACCACAATCAAATAAAACTTATACAAGTGACAAGAGACACTAAACTTGAGGACTACAATGAATGTTGGTGTCGAGTCTTGGTTTTATTTTGATTTTTATCTTTTGGTGACATGTCTTTTAGCTTTTTCGGGATGTCTTTGACTAGAGATTCTATCTCCAGGATGTTTTTGACTAGAAAGGTGAGGATGGGGTATCGTCAGCTATTTGTATTTGTTGTCTGTGGATTGTCTCTTAGTAATGCTATGACTTGTCCAAGGATATGAAGACACTATGAGTCTAGTGTGAACTGGGGCATTCCTTGTTTGTGATTGTCTTATCTCCATGCAAATAGGTACAATAACTTTCTAGGTCGAACATATGCCTCGATTGTCATAACCTACTTGCCATAATAAAGCTCAATGATGATAACGCACAAGAAGCTCTTTCACTTTCATATCTTCTATCTTCCATCCCTGTTTCTTGATTGACTTCCATCATCCTTCTTGAGTCCGCGTAGCCTACTATCACATGACTGAGTATAATGACACACCAAAAATATTTGCATTTCATGTAGTTGCACCTGCATTACCACATATAAGCATTTCATACATACATATAGATATCACAACTGCATCACATCCTGCACATAACACCTGTTAACACAATTTACATTTGCATTATCATATTCATCTGCATTACATACATTCACATTTGCATCATGCATACACATATAAAACATAAAAGAACAAAAAAATATATATTGCATTGCATTATATACATATTTGCATCCATATCATAAGCATCACATAAGAAAATCTCATCACATAGGTACACATGCATATAGTTGCCACAAAGAATCATCTTATATATATCTCAAAATCATAAGTGTCATGATACAATGATGTCAAAATCATATGGCTACAATCACCCAAAGGTGTCTACATCATCATACAAAATGGTACAAAATTGATACATAGGGAGCCCTCTACGGCTACGATGAACTCCCTCCCTCGGAGCTGGCTGGCCTCGATGAAGTTTGAGCCTTGGAAGGACCCACCCCATGATCATCTCTCCTATCCCCTTTGTCTCCTGAGCCTACTCATCTCATCCTCCTCCTCCCCGATCCCGCAACCAATCCTCGTGTCACCCTATCCAAACAAAGGAACCCACTGATCACTCTTGCCAATACTACTAGTAGTACTAATCCTATCTGTATCATCATGTCCCATGCCACATGTCCAGCCCTCATCTCTAGTCCTGGATCCTAAAACACTTGTCTCAGGGCCTCCCTATCTCCATCTCGATCGTACGGAATCAGCTCCCCATCGATCAGTATCCGCAGAATCCTGTATACATCCTCCAGGATGACTATCATCTCCCCCATCGGCAAATGAAAAGTGCAAGTCACAGAGTGCCACCTCTCCACCAGTGCAGTCAGCAATCCCATGTTTTCTTGAAACTCAGGCACATACAGAATATGTCTCAATCCCATAGCCTCAATCATAGCTTGGTCCTCGGCTGTCAACTCAGGTCGCAACTTTTGAGTCAATGGGAATCTCTCTCATGACTCCAGCATAGGCAAATACTCCTACAGTCACACAAATCAATAAGCTCAGTCCTAGTGACACTCACTGTTCATCACAAAGTGTTGCTTCTATCCTAGTGGTACTCCCTATTCATCACAAAGTACTACGTGTTTGGCACTCTCTATTCATCACAAAGTGCTGCTCACATTTGCACTCATTGTTCATCACAAAGTGTTACTCGTATTTTAGTACTCCATGTTCATCACAAAGTACTATATCTTGGTACTCATTATTCATCACAAAGTGCCTTGATCTATCTTATCCTAGGGCCTTTGCTTGAGTGAATCCTCTTGAGAAGTTTCCTAATTGGCAACGTATGTTCTATCACAGAATTGTCAATCCTAGCCCTATTTGTTATCCTAGTCTTACCTAGAGGGCTTGCTTGAGTGTATTCTCTCAGCAACTTATCCAATCGATAGCATATGTTCATCATAGAACTGCCGATTTGATCTAGAAGACACAAATTCACATTTTTGGACACAAACGCGCTTTCCTGACATAAACGCGCATTTATTACATTACCTAGCATGCATTAATGACAACAATAAATGCATCAAAGTACAAGGAGGTTTTGTGGTACTCACTGGCTCTCCTGCCTCCGCTGCCCTCTGAAATCGGCGAACACAATCGAATCTGTGAGCCATTGCCATCGCTGCTGACTGCTGCTGCTCTATCTCACTCTGCACTCTGATCTCTTGGATGTGTGGATGACAATGAGGATGTTTTCCCCTCGTGGTCTATCTTATAGACTACCCTAGCCCTAGTCTCTTGTGTCAATCTTTGTTATCCTGTGACTTTGTCACTTTATTTGGTCAGTCCATTCTAGACCACATTTTCATCCAATCTCTCAAGGGGGCATATCATTCCCATCTTGGGGCAACTCTGTATCAGTTCATCTTATCTTCTTTGAAACAACGTGACAAGCCGCATTGTCTCAAAGAGGGGCAAAATGTAGACACCCAAAATTGTCTAGTCTAATTAAATAAATATTTTATTTATTTAATTATCTAAGCCTAATTCTTCTATTAATTAAATAAATATTTATTTATTTAATTCATTCATTTATCCTCTTCTAGCCTTATTTTTCATTTAAATAAATTTATTTATTTATTTAAATTATCATTTTCCTAAATTAAATAAATATCTTATTTATTTAATTGATCTCACTTCTTCTATTAATTAAATAAATCTTTATTTATTTAATTAATTCATTAACCTTTTCTACCCATGACACATGTCATTCATCTCTTAATTCATACACTACCTACCCCTTTCATTATTTTATTATTTCTTTTACCTACCCTCTAATCATAGCCGACCTCCTTTTACACCTCTCAATCTTATCCCTCCATTTCATATAGTGTCTTCTATATAAGGAGATTCTTCCTTCATTATCAACCCTAATCAATCTATGCATCCTAATCAATTGATTACACTCACTATGCATTCACCCCCATTGACTACTTGACTACACTACGCTTTTGAACATAGGCAATCCTACTTGCAACCACATTTCCGTTCTTTGTTGAGCTCTTGTGCACACATAAAATCTGAGAGCAAATATATCAAGCAAGATCAATGGAGATAGGAAGAATGGATATCCAAACCTTATTGGACATGTGATGGTATAATCTTTGTGATTTCATTTGATTTCCATTGTCTTAGGTAATCTTCATATGTTATGGTGGATCTTTGTTGTTGTTAGGCTAGGGTTTTGTGGTTGAATTCATTTAGCCTTTCAATATCGTTATTATTGTTATTCATTTTCACCATACACAGTGGTAGTAGGTGAAGTTGAAGCAGTGCACGAAGAAGGTGTTGCCTTGTGGAAGAAAATCATGAATCGGCAAAAGGAAGCTGAAGAATAAATAGAAAAGGAAAAAAAACAAGACCAAGGTATAACTATCCTTGAATAAGAAAAAGGTAATGAAAAAGACTCTACTGAAGGTTTTGATGTCTTCTCAATTAATGAGATTATAGGAAATGTTGTGTCAGACATTACCAATCTAACAAAGGATGTTGAGAATCTAGTTCACACTACACTGGTGAAGGAAGTTGATCAAACTAAGCTTCCCAGTCAAGATGAAGTGATAGTTGAAGACATTCCTTATGAGGATACACATCACAGAACCTCATTGACACCAAATCCTATTATGTCAGAAGAAGATAATGAGGAAGAGAAGAAATTAGAGGATAAGAAAGCAATGACAGATACTCCTCTGGCAAAGAGGAAGTTAGACTTAGAAAATGAAAGTGAAAAGAAGAAGGTAAAAGTCATCATAGCAACTAGTTCAGAAGTTGATACTACAAAAAAGGAAGATGAAATAGAGGAGGAAGAAGAGGGATAATTGGTCATTGATATAAACAAAATGACTCCTTAGCAGCTGATGAAGGTTTTAGAAAAACTGAAAATTCAAGCTGAAAAGGCTAAGTTAAGAGAAAAGAAAAAGAAGGCAAGAACTTAATTCTGGGAACAAATATGACTTGGAAAATTTGCCCTCTCCACCCTAATAGAATAAGTCCAAAATATACTTTGGGAAGTTTGTCAATTTATGGTCAAATCTTCAAATTTTATCGATTTAATTAGAGATCTAGAAGGCAAAATAAATCAGACTCAAAAAGAAATTCAAGATCTGATAAGTTCTTTTGATCCTCTCACCAGTTCATCATCAACTTTCACTAGCAAGGTCAAACAACTCAATCATGAAATCAAAAGGTTGAGAGAAGAAGAGGACAAACAAGGTCTTATATTGTTAGAGCTATAGTGCTATGTGGCACCAATCATTGACTTCATGCAAATGAACATTAAAGATGCATACCACCTCATAAGTGAACTTGACTGCAAGACAATTAATGATATGGAGGTTTTTATTGTATTTATGCATGGACACTTCACCACCATGAAACAGGTAAAATCTTCATGGGAATCCTCACTGAAAGTAACTCAAGAAAATTTCAAGGACCTTTTTGCTTTACTTTGAAAAATTCTTTTGTATAGTCTTTGCCATTGATGGAAAAAGGGGGAATTTTGGAGACTTGTACATTGTGAGTTACAGGGGTCAGAAACAGGAGCTAGAACTAGCACAATTTTGTAGTATTTTCCACCAATGCCAAAGGGGGAGTTTGTTGGCATTCTAGTGCATTTTGTATGACTAGTGAATAATATGGTTGTCATTGTTGGCAACATCATCTCCCAAGTCTTCACAACCTATCAGTAGTAAGTAGATCGGTATACAAATGTTAATCGACTAAGCAATGTGCAGACAGGCTAAGCAGTGAGTAGACCGACACACAAGAGGTCAACCGACAAGCAATGAGTAGATCGGCATAGAAGAGTTCAACTGACTAAGTAATGAACAAATCAGTATATATAAGGTAATCAACTAGGTGGATTTGGAACAGTATACTAGTAGAATCTATAACCGACAGATTGGTAACATTCAGTTAACATCCAGTTAAATTGATAGTCTTCTCCAGTCAACTAGCGGACTTATCAACATGAACAACTATCTTGATAGAGATTCCTGCAATGATTTCTAGAGAGTAATTTATAGCATGGTAATAGAATTTTGAATCTAATGTTTTGGAGGGAAAGTTGGCGATAGATAGAAAGGGTAATAAATTCACATAACTCATTCTAATGAGGTTGTTGTTCATACAAAAAAGTGAAAATGTGAAAGTGAACACAAGGGGAGTAGAACAGAGTGTAGAGTTGAGTGATAAAGGATCAAAAGAGTGTAGAGCCGAGGATCAGTAAGTCAGTAGAGGGCAAAGCCAAAGGTATTTTTAGGATATCAGTGTTGTGCAGAGAAGACACAACCGATGCAGATATAGTATAATTTTCAGTGTGATCTGATCAGGCTATCAGTAGCCACTCTAGCAGATTATCTTTATGTTTCTTTCTAACCATTTCAACTAAAATCCTTTAATAGGGTGGAATTTAACAGGTCCCATTGTAAAAATCCCTTAACCAGGTATCATCTTAATTGATGATCCAAAGACCTTTAACAAGGCTACCTCTAACAAGGTAAAGGCACTGACAAGCCTTAATCAAAATCCCTTAATTGGGTGGAACCTAATAGTGTCTTTGTAATCTCCTAACAAGGATGGCTCCTCACCGAGCATACTCCAAAAAAGTACAAATTTTGTGAGTTCATACTCACACCGTGGTTTTCTTCCATTTGGATTTCCATGAGATAAATCTTGTTGTCACTATGTATCTTTTCATGCATGCATATTCTTCTACATTAATTATTTATATTGATGAATGTTAAGTTAGTAAAAACTTAAAGTAAAAGTTTTAATGGAGTTAAAACCGGTGTGGTGTTGATTCACCCCTCCCCTCTCAGCACCGGTTGGGACTAACAAAATACCCGATGGCAACCACCTGACGAAAAACACCCGATGACAAACACCCGATAGAAAACACCCAACGATAAACACCTAATGGAAAACACCTGATGGCAAACAACAAATGGAAAACACTCGATGAAAAATACCCAACGAAAAATAGTAATCCATAATCAAACAAGATATGACCAAGACTACCAAAGCAGGACTATACCATACTCAAAAATGCGGAAGGAATATAGAATACAAACACAAAATCACATAGAAGCAAATACAGAGAACATTCATGGCAACATTAGAAATATAGACAATAAGACCGCAATATATTTATTTCTTCTTTAGCTATGTGAGTAATATTACGACATAATCAATTTTACCAACCCCTGCAAACAATCTTTATGCAGACACAATGCAGACAAGCTTTCCTCAAAATCAAATGCACAAGAGAAGGGGCCTCCAACCTATAAAATGAAGAGAAGGTATATGAAATCTGATGAAGAGAAGACCAATACCCAACCCAGCAAAAAACAAGCTCCAATCAAAACGAAATCCTCCGACACTAAACATTTCCCGTCAAAAAAACCCCCATGAAATATCAGGAAGCTAAATAAATACATTTCATTCAAAATTATAAAATATGTCTGCCAAAGGAAAATAATTAGAAAATATAATATTTCATACCAACCCTATCCAAAAATTAAGGTAATATTATAGAATAATATAAATTAACTTACCCCAAACTCACAGCCAATAGTAATGTTGGATATTGTTGTTGCTAGGATATGTTGTTGTCATTGATGTCAACATATTATTGTGTTTGGTGCTCCGGTGATTACAGAGAGTTGATCTGGTTGGTTTATCTATTTGGATGTTGAATCAACTAGAGATACTTCACTCTTTATTGGTCTCAGTGATCTATAAGTTTACTTGATCATATCATTTGATCTGGACTGAGGTTTGGTTTTTTTGTTCAATGGTTGGCAAAGTCTGGTATTTGATCTGTTGTGCTCCCATGTGATCTGATCTTGAGTCAAAGATTTGGGAGAATGTTTTGGATATTCATGTGTATCTTCATTTCCGATGGTTCATGATTTGGTGCTCCACAAGTTATCTTTCTAGTCCAAATTTCTTCTGTTAGTGTTCTTGAGTGTTAGCATGTTGATCGATGAAGATTTGATTAAATGGTGTTGATGCAGCTATTGTGGGTGGTTCTAATGTTCTTATTGGTGTTTCCTAATCGTGTCCTATTTTTTTGGTGGTCCACATTTCTCATTGTGTGTGATATTGAAGATCTTTTTGGTCCGATGATATTCTTCATGTTATGCAGTGTTTTCGATGGTGTAGCGTGTTGCAGTTGATCTTGGCGAGATTTATGGTGGTGTTTCATGTTCAAGGATTTGATTTTGGTCCATGCTATGATGTTTAAGACATTGTTTAATCTGGTGAAAATTGATTCACCCCCCCCTGCCCTCTCAATTTTCTTTCATTATTGTTGCCAACAATTGGTATTAGAGCTAGATCGACTGAAAGAAGCTTGACCACTTGAGGAGATCTAGGATGGCAACTTATGTGTTCAAGTAGGAGAGTATGAGATTTGATGCAAATAACTAAACTATATGGAAGGACCAGATGGAAGCTCACTTGAAATGTCTTGGAAAAGAGTATTGGAAGATTACAAACAATACCTATCGTATACACATAAAAATGGCTATGAGCAATTAAATAAATATTTTATATTTATTTAATAATTATTCTTCTATTAAATAGTTAATTTGAAAAGATTAATTTATTTGATTCATTTTCACGTCTTTCTATTAATTAATTCATCTATCATATTCTTCTAATTAATTAAATATCTAATATTTAATTATTTCTTTTAACTAAATTAAATATCTAATATTTAATGGTTATTCTCCTATCCTATAGTCTTAAATATTAAATAATTTCTTAAATTATTTAATCTTTCTTTTCCAACTCACCTTCCATCTCCGCTTCATCTTCCCTTTGCCAACTCATAAAACATGTGGCTAAGGAAATTCATAATTCTTAAATATTAATTCATCATTTATCTCCAACTTCCAAACTTAATGAATATTGTGTACGTACACATATTTCTTAACCTCCTTCTATATTCTCTCCAACATCCCTACATCTTAGAAAGGACTTGAGTCCACTTGTCCTATCATGCCTAAATCTTCTCCAACCATCCCTAGATTCTCTCAGTCAACAACCTAGTCAAGGTAAGATGAGTGACACTTGTCTTGTCCTTCCCCCTTTCTCTCAACCTTCACCTTTTCTCATAGCCATCCAAATCTATAGATCTGATCATGACCATTGATCTAAGCCACATCATCTCATCCTCTCAAAGTCTATAAAATCAAGAGATTCAGTTGCGAGAGAATTAATCTTCAAGTTAGACTTCAAGTGCATTTTCAAGTAAATCATTTGTGAAACTTATGCATCCGTGAGTTTTAATCTTGAAGCAAATAGAAATTATCATATAGCATAATCATGTAGTATTTCATATCATAGCATCAGTTAACTACTACTTATTAGTCCATTCTTCATATTCCATCTTGGAAGCCATCAGTGCATTATCTGAGAGCACACCATTTTTAACCAGGAATAGTGGAGTTAGGACACAATGAGACATAAACCATGAAGGTAATATTAGTATTTTATTTCATATGTATTTCATGTAGTTTCATTGGTTGAGTTTGGATTTCCTGTAGCATTTCCATTGGTATTTTGTGAAACTAACTTGTTTTTTATTAATGAAAAAGAAGGTTTTGAAGGGACCCCGAAATCCTTTACAAGCTTAAAACAACAAAGCAACGAGAAACAAAGAGGAACAAAACATAAGGGAAAAAACCAGCATAAAACTGAGAAAAGCCAACAAAAACCCCTAAAAGCCAGCAGGCCATCCAGGAATCAGATTTTATCCAGGGCTTTAGCCAGGGTGCTGCTTATTTCTTGCAGCTCTTTGATGTTGTCTTTGAGGTTGGGGGGGTCCTTGGCCGTGGCAGCCACAACTTTCTTGACACTGGCCCTGGTTCTCTTAGCAGTTCTGCCCGTCGGGGTAGCATCACCAACACTTCCAGTCTGGATGGTCTCCTCCTCCAAGTCAAGGTTGACGACTAGTTTAGGAGAGTGTTCAAAGACCTTAGCAATGTCTTCTAGATTTTTGGTGACAGCGAAAAGGATGCTTGGGATAATTCCCATCAGATTTTTCATCGCTTCTTTTCCCTCTTCTAGCGATTTTACCTTGTTCTCCATTTCCTGCTTCCAGTTAGCATGCTCTTTGTTTTCATCCTCCCTTTTTTTGTCTGAGTTTATCCCATGTTTTTCCAAGTTTTTTAAGGTTTCGTAAGTCCGTCTGTCAAAATTCATTCTGGCCTCCAACAGCCTCTTGAGATTATCCAGGATAAGCCCCTCACCAGCACTGTCCTTATCCTTGCTATCCCCTTCCTCAGCCAGGTTCTTCTTGGAGAATTTGTTAGTTTCCTTCTCAGAATTGACTTCTATTTCCTCAATATCCTTGGGAGTCATATCCTCCATCAAATTGCTATTGACCTTGCCAGGGTGATCACTAGGAATGGGGCTTTCTTGACCAGGCTCAAAATCTCCGCTTTCTTCCTCGTTGCCCAGTTCCTCTTCCTTCTAGTAGTCTTCTCTATTAGAGTCATCCGTCTCCATACCAGTACTTTCCTTGAAAATGTCTTCAGTTTCTAGCCTAGGGGAGCTTTTTCTTTTTTTTCTAGATGACGCCTTCTCTTTGCTAGTATCTCCCTCTTCCATCCTCCTTTTACCAGGGGAGGCAAAAATCCACTTATTTTCCTGTAGAGCGAGGGTTTTGCAATGCTCATAGATGAGTAGAAGGAGCCCACAGTGGAGAATCAGGCTAGAAGGGTTCATCACGTGCTTGTTCAGGGACCTGGCGAGGGATCAAAAAAGGTAGTAGGGAAAAGACACTTTTTTGTCATGTTTGAAATGGTTCAGGAGCACGAAGTGGTAAGTGTGGGCCCTGAAGTAGCAACCTTCAACTATAATATACTCCATGATAGCGTTCAGGACCCAACCCCACAACTTCTTGATGTTAGCGGCATCATAGTAGCCCCCAGTAGCCTTTGCCAATTTTGGCCCGCTCTTTCTCTTTGCGCGAGAATAGAGACACAACATTGTTGGAGACCTTGAGGTCTCAAAAGAAGTTGATCCTAGAGTGGGGCATACCAGTTACAGTAGAAATAAGCCCAGCATCCAGTTTAAATTTAACTCCGTAAAGCTTAAAAGAACCATTAGACCAGTGTTCAAAAATCTTGGAAACAGTGAGGTTGACCCTACCTTTGTCGTAGTCCTCAAGATTTTCCATGAAGCTGGTGAGATGGCCCTTCTCCAGCTTTGCCCAGACTTTAGGCATAGCTTTCCAGGTTGATTTGTTGTCAGGTTCTTCGTGTCTAAGATCTCCTCCCATTTTCAGATGTAGGGTGTCGACTCTGTTTCTCTGCAAAATAAGAATTTCTTTCCCTTTGCAATTCAAATTATTGCCCTGAATAACCCACAAAGCATGCGGCAAATTTTTGCAAATAGTGGGAGATCGACTGTGGTGCCAGGTAATGATGGCCTTACCAATGTGGTGCGAGTGGTACCTTTTACTTGTCATGATTTAATTTTCTTTCTCTCCCTGTATAATGGTCCTTTTTGAGAATCTCTTTAATGTTTGAGTTGAGGTACTCCTCATGCCAAATCATTTGAACGTCAGAGTTAACACCTTCATTTGCTAAATAGTCAGCAACACTGTTTTTCTCTCTGTAGGCATGTCGAATAATAATTTCTTTGAAACTGGCGATAATCTCTCTAGCTTTCATGATGATATTCTCAATGGACCAAGAAGGCTCCAATTCCCCTTTTAAGCACTTAATGATGTTAAGAGAGTCCCCCTCAAGCCAAATTTTATCATGATTGAGATTTTTGGCTATGATTAAAGTATGCAGGGCAGCAGAGGCTTTGGCAAAATGGCTAGATTGATTTCCCAGAGGACCAGCAACCGCCTTAAGGTAGCTTCCAACAAAATTCCTGATTATGCCCCCATATCCAGCTTTACCTGGATTTCCTTTAGAGGCCCCATTGAAGTTGGCCTTAATCCATCCCTAAGGGGGGAAACACCATACAAGGCCTTCTCTGCCTTTCTCCTTGCTAGTAGTGGTGGTGGAAAGGTTCCATCTGTCTTTGAAATCCTCTTTTGCAGCAATTCCCTTATCAGTACCATAGAGGCATTCAAAAATACTCCTATAAATCTTGTCAGCAACCACTTCAGGAGTAGCCCTTTTATCTCTGAAAATCCTATTGTTTTGTTCTTTCCAAATATTCCAGATGACAATTGGCAAAGTAAGTTTCCAAATCTCCACAATTTTAGGATTAGAGTTGGGACAATGCCATTGGAGCCAAGTATCACCGAGAGAATTTGGGAAGAACCAGCTCAGGTTCCACTTGGTTAGGATGATTTTCCATATGTCATGGCTAAAGGAGCACTAATTGAGAATGTGGCAAGCTATCTCTTCTTCCTTGCAGCAAAGAGTACACATGTTAGGAAAAATGATACCTCTTTTATGAAGATTATCCAAGGTTAAAATTTTATTTTGGATGAAGATCCAAAAGAAGATGTTGATTTTGGGAACTAAATTCTTATTCCAGACTTTGGCCCAGATGGGGGTGGCTTCCTCTGAAACATTATGAATGGCAACAACAGAGGAAATAGAGTATTTCCCATCCATAGTTTTCCCCCATATTAAAATGTCCTCTTTGTTGTCTGTAGGGAATTTAGCAGAAAGAACAATCTGAAGGAGCTTGAGATCCGAACTCTGCTAGCTAAAGTCAATCCAGTTCCCATTGATCCAGTAACCTCTAACCATTTCTCCATACCTGCATTTGAAGTTGTCTTTCCAATATTTGATGATAGGGATTTCCTCAAGAGGTTTATCCAGGATCCATCTATCTTCCCAAAATCTAATTTTCCTCCCATTCCCAAAGTTCTAGGTTCTACTAGCAGCTGCCCAGCCTTTAGCAGATTGCACTGCATTCCAAATCGCAGATCCATCAATAAAGAAAGAATTGTCAAAGAATTCCTCCTCAGAGGGTTGCATATAGAGGTATTTGTTTTTCCAAATAGAGTTCCATTCTCTTTCCTCTCCTTTGAGTCTCCAGATTTGTTTGGCTAGTAAAGCTTTATTCATGGAGCTAATACTTCTTAAGCCCAGCCCACCTAAGGCCTTAGGGGTGTAAATGTTATTCTAGGCTATAAGGGGGATTCTATTTTTTGCTTCCACTTCCAACTAGAGGAACTTTTTTTGGATTCTTTCAATAGCTTCTGCAAACTTAGAGGGGATTTTGAACAAGCTAAGAGCATACACAGGAATATTTTGGAGAGTGGCTTTGAGCAGAGTAACTTTACCAGCCTGACTAAGGACAACCCCTTTCCATCCAGCAAGTTTCAAGTTGAGTCTGTCAATTAACTTATTCCAGAAGGATTCCTCATGCTTGAGATAGAGACGAAGCCCTAAATAGGTTGAAGGAAACTCAAAAATGTTACAACCAAGAATCCTACCAATTCTAAATTGCCTTTGGGCTGGGGTGTTAATGAAGAACATAGAGCTTTTATCCCAGTTGATTTTTTGACCAGAGGCCTATTCATAGGTATTCAGAATAATTTTCATGTTTTTGGCTTCCAAGATGGTGGCTTCCCCCATGGTGATGGATTCATCAACAAATTGTTCATGAGAGCAAACAACATTGGAGGAAGAAGATCTCGAGCCTTTAAGATTGTCTTCTTCCACATTTTTAAGGATGAATCTATCCAGGCATTCGGCAAGAATAGTAAACAGAATGGGGGAGATGGGGTCTCCCTATCTGAGACCTTTGGAGCTTTTGAAGAAGTTAGATGGGGAGCCATTGACAATAACAGCAGAGGAGAAAGTTCCCATGAGTTGAGAACAGATCTGAATAACTTTGTCACCAAAACCAAACGATTCCATAATCCTAAGGAGAAACTGCCAGTTAACTCTATCAAAAGCTTTAGCCATGTCTAACTTAAGGAAGAATCCCTGTTTGCTCGCCACTGTCAGGGAGTGGATATTTTCATGAACAAAGATGATGGAGTCCAAAATCTATCTTCCAAGAACAAAGCCATTCTATTGGACAGAGATAATTCTTAGGAGAACATCAAGCAGCCTGGAAGTCAAAACTTTGGAAAGGATCTTGTAAACAGAGTTGCAGAGGCTGATGGGTCTAAACTTGTTGAGAGAATCAACTCTGGGAGTTTTCAGGATAAGAACTATGAAAGCTGCATTCAATTCCTTAAGAAGTCTTCTAGAGCCAAAGAATTCCTTAACACCATTGCAAATGTCCCCCTCCACTATGTGCCAAAATTTTTGGAAGAAAAACATGGGAAAGCCATCCGAGCTAGGGGATTTATCACCTTGAAAGGAAAACACCGCCTTTTTGATCTCAATATTAGAAGGAATATGGGATAAGAGGTGATTGTCAGCTTCCGAAAGGATAGAAGGAATGGCTTGTAAGAGAGTGTCTTGCTTAGTGAGATCTAGGTTGTCCACATCACCCAACAAGGTGTTGAAATGCTTGAGAGCTTCCTTTCTGATATCGCCATCCTTAGTTAGAATTCCTTTATTGCATGTGAGTCTAGATATTCTATTGGCTGCCTGGTGCTTAAGGGTAGTTAAGTGAAAGAAGTGGGTGTTTTTATCGCCTTCCTTCAGGAACAGAGCTCTAGATCTTTGTCTCTAGAAAGTCTCTTCATTAGAAATGATGGAGTGGTATTTAGTAAGCAGGTCATTTTCAGTCATTTTGAGATCTTCGGACAACCCCAACTCTTGGATACTATCCTAAACAAGTTTTAGGTCAGCTTTAACTTGAGTTTTGTTCTTGAATATGTCCCCAAAGATCTCCTTGTTCCAAATTTTGATTTTGGCTTTAATGATGTTGAGCTTTTAAGCAATTCTGAAGAGAGCCTTACCCTCCACTTCAGAGTTCCACCATTCAGAAATGCAGGCTTCCAAAGAAGGGTGGGAAAGCCAAGCTTTTTCAAATCTGAAAGGGAAATTTCTCTTAGCCGAAAAGGAGTTGGCAAAAAAGGAGATTGGGAAATGATTAGAACCGATTTTGATAATAGAACCAAGGGAACAACTATACTTAGAAAGCCAGTCAGGGGAAATTAAGGATCTGTCAAGCCTAACTTTAATCAAATCAGCTCTAGTTCTTCTATTAGTCTAGGTGTAATTGATGTCCTGGAGATCAACATCAATGAGAGCTTGATCATTAATGAAGTCCATAAGGTCTTATTTTCCATCGAGATGAAGGGGGATTCCTCCCATCTTATCTTCATCTCTGAGCGGGGTATTGAAGTCTCCCATGATAATCTAGCTTTGATCAACAAACTGGAGTCTGTCAGCCGCCAGGATTTTCCAGAATTTAGCTCTCCCAGATTTGGAGTTAGGAGCGTAGACATTGGATAACACTCAGACAAAGTTGTCCTTAATATGCTCAAGAAAAAATGAGTTCCTATTAAAGGCAGAGATGATTTCCTTTCCTGTTATAGTATTTTTGTTCCAAAAAATCGTAGTTCCTCTAGAGGCCCCCTCCGAGTTAGTTCCTATGACTCCGTTTTCTTTGAAAATTCTGATCCTTTCAACTTTTTCTTTAGACATCTTGGTTTCCTGAACAAGGACCACATCTAGTTTATGATCTCTGATGACATTTCGTAACACATCCTGCTTATGGGGGGCATTTAGCCCTCTAATATTCCAGGAAATAATCTTCATATTTTAACTGGGGATAGGGCTGACTCAATGGAGCACTGTGTTCCATCAGCATGGTTCTTCCAGCTTTCCTATTCCCTTTGATGTTTTAGGGATGGCCTTCCCTACTTTTTATTTTGGTTTCCAACATCTGCCTTTTTCTTAATCTTGCTTCTAGTTGAGATTCCTTCCTTGAGATCCTCCTTGTTCAATTTTCCTTCTCTCGACTCGAAAATCCAGAGGGTTTCATCCAGCAAAATCACTCTTTGGGGAGGGGTTTTGCAACGGAGAGGCTTGGGGCTTCCATTGGTTAAGAGCAATAAGGGCTCAGAATCACAGGGGTCTTGGGCTTCATTAAAGTCATTAAAGATTGAGTCAGTCGATTTAGGGAGAGAAAAGGCTGGAGATGGATCTTCCTTCTCCTGGAAAGTTGATCCATCCTTCTGGTCTGGAATGGATTCATTCTTCTCCTGGATAACAGTTTCATTCTCTTGGGCCACTGGGCTTCCTTTGTTGATCAACTTCATACTTGGCTCTACTTCTATGAGTCTCTCTAGAAGGTCGTTGGAGCAAACACAATCCTGTTTGTCATTGCTGCTACTCCCGGTCCTCTTGGCTTCATTCATATGTTCCGTTGCATCCTTTATTTGATTACTTTCGGATATTGATGGGTTAACTTTTTTGTTTGTCGTTTGCCAAATCTTTTTGTTCTTAGGAATATTATCTAACTTAGGTTCCTTGCCTTTTTTGAGCAATTAGGATTTTTCCCAGTGCCCCAATTTTTTGCAGAGGAAACAGACAAAAGGAAGAGATTCATATTCAATAGCTTGGGACCATTTTCCTAGTTTAGAAATGATATCTATGGATTGAGGCATATTTGTCGACTGGTTAACATTTATGCAAATGCGAGCAAAGACTAACCTTGATTTAGCCGCTGTCATTGGGTCAATCGATAAGAGTTCACCAAAGGATTTCACAATGCCCTTGAAAACTTCCTCATTCCAGTATTCAAGCAGGAGACCTAGGAGGCATGTCCAAACTGGCGCAGAAATGAAGAAGGATTCATCCAGGACTAGATTCGGAGCCCATTTCTAGAGAGCTAGGGAAGACTTGCTAAAGATCTAGGGACCTTCATAGAGAGCTTTGTTCATGTCTTCTTCGGAGTTGAAGGCGAAGGAAAAAAACCCTCTAGGCAGCGTCGCCACTTCCACTTGACCTTTTACCATCCATTTTCTCCTGATGAAATTTCTTACATCATCAATGTTGGGCCTCAAGCAAAAGAATCGTCCCACTAAGGTCATCGATAGGCCAACTACGGTCAAATCGACCACTTTGTCCAGGATAGAAATAGCAACCAAACCAGAGATGGGGTCTGAAATGTTCGTAACTTCCGGAAGCCTAGATTTAACCTGTGGCTTCACTCCAAAGAGCGAGGACCATTTTTTCCATTTTCCTCTGTCGTGTGGGTCCCCAGGGATCGAATCTTTATCTTCTCCTAGTTTTGTTGTTTCATTATCCTTTATTGACCCCTGAGAAGTTTGAACTCTTGCCTATGAGCCAGATTCAATTCTAGGGGAACAACAAATTCCAGGAATTCCGTCGTTCCCAGAAATTTTGCCATTTCCCAATTTGAAATTTGTGAAACTAACTTGTTACAGGTAGCATTCTGAGGATGAAATTCAAGTCGACACATTTTGGCGTCCACCGTGGGGCTTATGGACCTCGCACATACCTTTTAAAATCTCGCAAAAAGTAAAATTAGCACATTTGTAATACAGATTCATGCATGTGTGAATTCTAACAACGCTTTTGTTCATAGGTCAGCACATTTGCATCATAGGTTAGTGCATATGCCCTGCAGGTTAGTGCTTTTATCTGAAGATCTGCACATTAGCATCGTCGGTTAGCGCTTTTTTCTTCTAGGTTAGCACTTTTGTCCTCTAGATTAGCGCATTTATTAAATAAATCACGCTTTTATATCCGCAGAGTAGCACTTTTGTCTTCTAGGTTAGCGCTTTTTCTCTACAGGTTAGCACTTTTGAGGAGAAAGATTTTCGATATGTTAGAATAGCGCTTTTGTTTCCAACTAACAAAATTTTCTTGCAAGCTCGAATGTCCAAGAAATTAGATTTTTCAAACTACTAACATGCATGTGCACGATGGTGTTTAAGACAAATTTTATGCATTTCCTCATCTAGTTAATTAAAGGCCTTATTTTGGGAAGTAATATATTATGTCTTGTTCATTTAGTCTAACTAAGAGGATAAATTGACAGCATGCAACTTTTATTTTTAGTAACTTCTCTAAAATAGTTGCACATAGACTTCTAAACAGGTTAAAATAAACACCATGCTTATTGGAGCAACATCTCCAAATAGGACTTAGCCAACAATTGTTTTGAAAAGGTTAAAAAGAACACTAATATTTTGTGTCTTGAAAGTGGTAGGTATATGCTCTCCCCTTAATTGGGTGACCAAAAAGCTAAACCCACTCTTTTTTTACTTTCAAAGCAATTAAAACCTTTAGAGGGCCTACCTTCCCAAGTTGCCTTGAGGGGGCCAGTGAGAGGGGAATGACCTAAAGTGGAAACAGGCTAATACCGAGTCCTTCCAATCCACTATAAATAAATCATGTTTGTGATGAAAGTCCCAAACAACATGTGCTAATAAGTTCATATCGACACTATGTTTCCCCATAAACCCTGTGGAGCGTAACCTTTATAGGCTGGGAACCTTCTGTATTTACAGAGTTGAAAGTGCCGCATGTATGGCCACATGACCGGAAGCCTTTACTAAAAACCACTTGTACTAGTTGCCAAAATCCATCTAGTTATTGGTGTAGGAGGTCGGACCTCTGAAGCAGCTCACACACATACAATTCCTAGTAGAGATATAAAGTTTTCCATGGGGATTTTTCATGAAAACTGGTGCTTGGCTGCCCTGAAGAAGTGGGTGTCAAGGGTGGAGCTAGTGGGGTCAAGCATCTAAATATCTGCTTTGAATAGCGTAGCCTCAGGGGAAACCCCATGTGAGATTCAACAACTATTGTCTCAGTCTACCATAAGATTTTTACTTGCTTGTGCATTTTGTTTATCAAACATTGTGTCTTCTATGTCTATTATATGTTCCAAATGGTCAAAAAAATTGAATAAAATTATCATCTACGCATGAGCAAAAATCCAAGAAATTGCTGAAAAATTTTGATCAAAAGGGTAATACAAAAGCTTTCCAACACTTGAAACACCAGATCAAAACCAAAGTGTCAAAACGCCAGTATCAAAAAATCATTCTTGAAGTAGGTTTGTCTCTAAACCATCACATATTTTCAAACTAGTTCAACAACTAGGTCACTAATCCAACAGGTTATTCCCAAGAAGTTCTATAAACATCAACATTCAACAAGCTATTGATTCAAACATCTTAAGTGCAAAAAAAAAATCAACATCATTATCATGTCTCTCATCAAGATAATCAAATCCTCTATCACGAAGCTTGATCAATCTATACTAGGTTCATAATCTTGGATATATCTTTCCTATTTTGAACCTAGGTTATATCAAAATCAGAATTGCACCAACATTGGAATCAAACAAACTTGTAAATTGTCAAATGCTTATATGACTTTTAAGCATCACCTTAAGAAAAGAAAACCCAGTTATAAAGCTGCTCAGAAAAGAATAAGATTCTTGTATATCAATTACAAGATCTTATTAAAACATAGGACATTCCTACACTATTTTCGTCACTACTTACATGACTGTGGTACAGAGTTTGATGGAGAAATTTTACAAGGACATTCTTTTCAACAAAGAGACGCTTTATCACAATGAAAAAACAATAGCGATAAAATCAACAAAGCATATCTTACTAAATCAATAATCACCTATTGACTTTGTCCTTTGGAAATTTCAACAACTTTGAAATAATCACATGCCAGTTTGGACTAGAGCCCAATATGAATAACTTAGAAAACAACAACAAATGGAGGAAGAAGATAATCTTGTATTCCAAACTTTTGGGTTTACCTTTGTTGATGAAGAAGCAGTCAATAGTGCCATTAGAGACCTCGAGCAAGATTTCAAATTTGATAGGCTAATGGAAAAATTGTTGGCAAAACAAAAAGAGAAATATCTCTTGATGTTGGCAAAATCTGGAGCTAAACTACCACAAGACTTTAACATAGAAAGCTTGAAACAAGATGTAGAGGCAAGTAACACCCAAAACATAGATGATCCAAATAATGAATATATGAACAAAGAAAGTCATGAAGAAACAAGGAAAGAAAGTGATGACACAAGAAAAGAGTGAAGTGATAAAAGAACTCACAAAGAAACAAGAAGAAACTATGTGGATAATCCATTATCAAACCTTACTCAACAAATGCAAACTCTACAACAACAGATACAAGACATGCAAAATGGAACAAGCTCCAAGAAGTATTCATTAGAAGATATATGCCCATATCCTTTTGATAAGAATTTGAATATGATACTATTTCCACAACATTGCAAGATTCCTAAATATGACAAATACAATGGAAAATTCGATTGTCGGGATCACATTAGGGAGTTTTGTACTATGAGGATGGAATTTTGTCATGATGAAACTTACCTTATGCATCTTTTTCCTAGGGGTTTAAATGGACAATCAATGGAGTGGTTTTCAAGATTGCCATCCAGAATCAAATCTTTTGAAGAAATTGTGAATAGATTTATTTCATAATACTCCTACAATTTAAGGAATGAGATAACAATGTTGGATATCTGCAATGTTAAACAAAAGAATGGTGAATCTTTTATGATCTTCTTACAATGATGGAAACGCATGTTTAATAGGTATCCCTGAGATGTACCTGATCAAGAAAAGATGTACATATTCATTGATAATTTTATCAGTGAAATGAGTTATTGACTAAGAATGCAATGTCCTCCCTCTTTTGCCAAAATGATTGAGAATGGTCTAAAAATAGAGAATGCAATGGTAAAGAAAGGAGAACTAAAACTTTACAATAATTCATATAACAACAATTCCAACAACAACAACAACAATGACAAACCCAAGTTCTAGTCAAAGAATAGGAATGTCAGCAATGAAAGAAATGACGATAATAGTACTACAAAACAACAACAACCAATTTTTAATCTATCAAGTCAAATCCCAAGAAATAATAATCCAGAAAACAATAAAGCCAAATCCTTTTTCTCCAATCCTTGGAGGAAATTCACAAACATTGGAGAACCTTTGGAATCAGCTCTAAAAACTCTGCTTGCCAACAAATTGATTGTTTTACCAGAAGCAAGAAGTTATGAACCACCAGTCAAGCCAAATTGGTGGAATGACAATCTTTTTTGCAATTACCATCAGAATAAAGGACACCTAACAAATGATTGTCAAAGATTAAAACACCTTATCCAAGATCTAATCGATAATGGAACCATCATAGTGGATAGCCATAAGACAAACGAATCACACCTAGCTTTCAAAACTCCACTTCCGAATTATGACAAAGGTGAACCATCCCAAATAAAAGATGACAAAGGAAAAGACAAAGTGAATTACACTTATACATATGATGATGTGGTAAATGTAATCATTGTTAAAGATAATCCATCTTCAGAGCCAATCAATGTTATTACGAGAAGCAAAGCAAAGGTTAACTTTCTAGGTATAGAAAAAGACCCAACATCCACTTCACAATAATACAATTTAGTAGAGCAATTACAAAGAATACCTGCTCAAATATCAATTCTGGAACTTCTCAAGGTTTAACCTATGCATAAGGAAATTTTGGAGAAAGCTTTAGTAGAAACAACAGTTTCAAAATATTTGGATATAGATCAGTTCCAAAACATGGTAGGACACCTTATAGCTCCTCATTGCTTATCATTTTCTGAAAATGATGATGCATCCTTAAAACATCCTTGCAATGCTCCCTTACATGTTGAAGTCTCCATTAATAAAACTCATCTCAAACGTGTAGTCATAGATGGAGGAGCTAGCTTAAACATTTGTTCATTAATTTTGATAAAATCTTTCGAATATTCAGAAAATGCAATGGACCTGAAAAAGAAAATAACAATCAAGGCTTATGATGAAGTAGAACATTCTTCTAAAGGAACTGTTGTGCTACCAATAAAAATAGGACCTATGAAAATGGATACATTGTGTCAGGTTTTAGATTTGAACCTCTCCTACAACATTCTTCTAGGACGACTATGGATTCACAAGATGCAAGCAGTTCCTTCTACATATCATCAATGTGTGAAATTTCCTCATGAAGGACATGAGATCACTATAATTGCAGATTCTAGTCAATATTGAAATAATTTGAGGCCAACACAAGATACAAGAGTTCCACATAACAGAGAATCAATATATCCTACCAAAGAAATTCAAGCAAAGCTATGGGAAACTTTTGAGGAAAAGCTCAAATTAAATGATGAAGGAATGGGAAAATATTCTTCGCATAATTTTCCACTTTCCCCTAAGTCATATGGAAAGCCTACAGATATTCAATCAAAGACATCCAAAAGATCAAAACATATGTTTAAAGGGACACTTGTTAGTGTTGGAACTCTTGAAGAAGAAAATGAAGACAAAGACATTCTTGGTTGGTTGTACAAGGATGCAGATAAAACTATAGCAATAGTAGCAGAAGTCAATATTCCCATAAAACAATATGGCAAAGGTTATAAAATCATGCAAAAAATGGGATATGAAGGAAAAGGACCAATTGGTAAGCGACATCAAGGTATTTCAGAACCTATTTGTCCACACTCGCAATCCAAAGAAGATAAATCTAGGCTTGGATATCTAAAATCCAATCAAAAGCAACATAATCATCCACAACAAAAGTGAAAAAAGAAATAAGTTTCTAAAGAAGAAAATTGGCAAGAAAAGCTACATCAAGCGGCCGAAATAGTAACCAATAAACAAAAGAAGCAAGAAGAACACGAAAAGAAAGAAGAGGAGATTACCATCCAAGCTAAAGAAAAATCCTATCAGCAAGTTCTGAAAAATACAAACAAATGCAAAACCTAAACAAGACATTCCAGAAGCAGTAAAAATAGAGATGGAAAAAATCAGAGAACTTTTTGCACCATACGATATTGTAGTATGGTATAGTGGAGTAATCCTAGACCAGGATTCAAAAATAGACTCAAAAGAATATGAATGGAGTCTAGATGTCTTATCTACTACATCAAGTAAGGAACACAATGAAGACCAAGAAGCTATCACAAAAGAAGACTTGTCTATTGCAAAACAAAAGATGGAGTTAGAGAGAAGGCAAGAAAAACTTAGAAATCGGAGAAAAGAGGCATATGAAAAAAGAATTGGGAATGACAAAGACAAAGAAGTACAAACAAGGATAGATCAAGCATCTGAAAATACAAGATTTTCATCAAAAGAGGAACAAGATGTATCCAGATATGGCAGAACCATAGAAGAATTAACCGTTAGTGAAGTTGGATTGACTATTAGTCTAGAAGAAGTTGAGTTTGAAAGGAGACAAAATCTAGTAAAAGAATCCTCTTTATCATGTACACAAGTATGTCAACTCCAAAATGCAAATGAGGTCAATCAAGAAGGAATTTGCAGTATTAAAGATGTGTGTGTTGATATAATCCATTCATTTAAGAGACAAACGTCAGTTGAAGAACCATTTGAGTGTGAACTACAAAATGCTAATATTGATTTTGTTAGAACTAATTCAAAGACACTTGAGAAAGACAATTCTCAAAAACATTTAATCTATGTCAGTACCTATTCTATGCCAAGTTATGATCATTATGTCATGAACGTTTAAACACCTAATGATGATAGTGATTATGATTTACCCCTTCTTCATCCTGAACTAATTGATTGGGATAATTTAGACAACCCTGAACTGAATGTCTTTTCCAATGATCATGACTTAGCCATGTACCTTAATGCTGTTGAACCCATCCCACCTAAGATATCTTCCATTGTAGAAGCAAGTAATGTTTCTCATAGTCAGGAGAATGCCAAACTTTCCAATCGCAAAAGCAAAATAAAACAAGGAAAGAGACCTATTGTTGAAAACCATTTCATGGCAACACTAGATCAATCAAAAGAGAAAAGAAAGGATGTATCTGATGGTGAAAACCTTTTTGAGGTGCTAGAAGATGGAAAGTTTGACATTCTTCCTACATTTTTTTAGGAGAGATCTGCTATCCAGATAGAACCAATAGAAGTAGTAAACATTGGTACATCAAAGGATCCTAAAATAGTTCATTATGTTGCCTCATTATCAGAAATAGAGATGAAAGAATACATGGAATTCTTTAAGCAAAGGCAAATAAATTTTGTTTGGTCCTATGAAGATATGCTAGGACTTAATCCATATCTTATCATGCATCATATTAATGTGGATTTAAAAGCAAAACCAGTTAAGATAAAGCTAAAAAAGATGCATCCACACATTGCTCTTCTTGTAAAAACCGAGCTGAAGAAACTATTAGAAGTAGGTTTTATAAGACCTGTTGCTTATCCAAAATGGGTTTCAAGTATTGTACCAGTATCAAAACCAAATAAAAGCATAAGGGTCTATACAAAATTTAGAGATATGAGTAAAGCATGTCCAAAAGATGATTTCCTGCTACCAAACATTGATACCATAGTGGACTTATCAGCAGGGCATGAGATATTTTCATTAATGGATGGCTTCTTAGGATATAATCAAATAAGAATTGCACCTGAAGATCAAGAAAAGATAGCTTTCACCTGTGCATGGGGAACATATTGCTGGAATTCTATGCCATTTGGGCTTAAGAATGTAGGAGCAACTTATCAAAGGGCTATGACAATAGTTTTCCATGATATGATGCAAAAATTTATGGAAGATTATGTCGATGACATACTTGCAAAATATCATACAAGACAAGAACATTTGAACATTTTAAAGCAAGATTTTCGACAGGTTGGAAAGATATCAATTGAGATTAAATCCAAAGAAATGTGCATTTGGGGTAACCTCTGGAAAAATCCCTGGCTACATTATATTAGCTCATGGAATTGAAGTAGATCCTGAAAAATTCAAAGCTATCATGGAGATGGAGTCACCTAAGAACATAAGTCAATTGTGATCTTTACAAGGAAGATTACAATCAATCAGGAGATTTGTTTCTTAGTTAGCATATAGATGTCTTCCATTTACCCATCTTCTACATAAAAATTTTCCATTCAAATGGGATCCAAAATGTGAAGAATCTTTTTTGCAAATAAAAGAATATCTTATGAGTCCTCCAGTACTAATATCACCAACCAAAGGGAAACCATTGTTGCTCTATATCTCAGCAACAAATGTATCATTAGGAGCCCTCCTAGCCCAACATGATGATGAAGGAAATGAAAGAGCAATTTATTATATCAATAGAATGCTTGTTGGCTATGAATTAAATTATTCCTCAATAGAAAAGACATGTCTAGTAGTTGTATTTGCAACTCAGAAGCTGGGACATTATATGCTGATTCATTCCCTAAAACTAATAGCAAAGATATATCCTCTCAAATATTTGTTGAGCAAGTCAACATTAATAGGGAGACTAGCCAAATGGGTTATGATACTGAGCGAATTTGATATAGAGTATGTTGACTAGAAAGATATCAAGGGACAAGTTATTGCTGATCAATTGGCTGATGCACCTTTACAAAATAACATGCCTTTGCACATCAAATTTCCTGATGCAGATATCTTGACAGTAAGTACAAATTTTTGGGAATTGTACTTTGATGGTTCTTATACACAATATGGATTAGGCATAGGCATCTTTTTCATCACACCTCAAGGAGACACAATTCCCAAATCATATAGACTACGGTTTCCATGCACTAATAATACTACAAAGTATGAAGCATTGGCTATTGGGCTTAAAATGGCCATTGAATGGAATGTCAAAAAACTACATGTCTATGGTGATTCACACCTTATCATCAACCAAGTAAATGATGAATATCAAACAAAGGATGATAAGCTTATGCCATAAAAACAACTGATAGATGAATTTAAAGGACACTTTAAAGAAATATCATTCACCTAGATTCCAAGGAATGAGAAAAAAGTAGCAAATGCAATGGCTACAATAGCATCTATCTTGCAAAATAAGGAGAATCAATAACGTTATGAATTTCTCATGGAAGATATCTTAACCCCTACCATTCAATCCTAGCATACCTACCAAATTTTCCATATATCAGGAACCACTCAATCCTCATACGGTCAAATTTATCAGTATTTAAAAGAACATATCCTTCCTCTTGACTTATCTCACAATCAGAGAAGGAATTTTATCCGCTAGTCCTCTCACTATACTATAATTTCTAATATCTTATAGAGGCATGGTCTAGATGGCACTTTGTTAAGATGACTTGAACAAGAAGAATTTGTGAAAGTTCTTAACAAAGTTCATGCAGGTATTTATGGCACACACTCAAGTGGTTTAACATTGGCTAAGAAACTTTTTCGTATGGGTTACTTTTGGCCTACTATGGAGAGAGATTCATTCACATATGCTAGAAAATGCAAACAATGTCAGATCCATGGGAATCTCATTCATGCGCCAACACAAGAGTTATATCCTATGACAGTATCATGGCCATTTTCACAATGGGGCCTTGATTTGGTAGGAAAGATAAATCCCTCATCTTCTAATGGACATAAGTTTATTTTGATAGCTACTGAATATTTTACTAAATGGATTGAAGTAGTGCCTTTAACAACAGTGTCAGGAAAACAAATATCATCATTTATTTTGAATTATATAATCTGTCGCTATGGAGTTCCTATGATCATTATCACCGATAATGGAAGACCATTCAAAAAAAAAGATGTGAAGGAGCTATTTGAACAATTTCATATCCAACATAGGTTTTCTACTCCATATTATCCACAAGGAAATGGTCAAGCTGACGCATCAAACAAAACTATCTTGAAAATCTTGAAGAAAACGGTCATTGAAGCTGGAAAAGACTGACACATTCAGCTAAATCTTGTTCTTTGGGCATACTAAACTAGCATCCATACTCCAACAGGGGCAACTCCATATTGTTTGGTCTATGGATCAGAAGCCATATTACATATAGAAGTAGAGATACCTTCTCTACAAGTATCCTTGCAAGGTCTTATACCAGAAGAAGAACAACGAGTCTCTCGACTCCAAGAATTAGAACCGATTCAAAAACATCGCCAAAATGCAATATACCATTTGAAAGTATATCAACAAAGAATGGCAAGAAGCTATAACCACAGAGTCAAGCTGCACATTTTTTAGATTGGAGATATAGTTCTAAGGGAGAATCTAAGAAATCAGCAAGATCGAGAAAAGAAGGGAAAATTTGAACCAAATTGGCTAGGACCTTTTGTCATAGTAGCAACATATGGATCAGGACAATACAAGTTATCTACACCTGAAGATGATTGGTTTTATGAACCTATCAATTCTATCCATCTCAAGAAATTCTATGCTTGAGATATAAAGTCTTAAAAATCAACCAATAAAAAGCATATAAAGTCCTGAAGAAATCAGTAAAAATCAGAAAACCAAGAAAATCCTTAAAAAGTATAAACAACAAAAAAGCAATAAATTTAGGTAGTGAAAACTTGGTAAATAGGTGCTATCTAAGAAGTAAGTTCCTCCATCTATGAGATCGCTTTGCACACCTATCTACTTTATCATATCCATCTATCGCTTCCATCATATCCTAACTTATCCATTCCATTTTTCACATCCATTTGCTTTGAACCATTTAGCAAGAAATATGCAGCTGACCAACAGTTATCAATCTTTGACATAATTGTCATAGTCACTATCCTAGATTTTATCAAAATCAATCATATCTGCATTTGTATCCCACCATGGTTTGGATCTTGATCAATTCATACATCCATAATAAATTTTTGTTTCCATTGGGGGCAAAATCCTAATTCCTTTTGCTAAGATTATCTTTTGAATCTTTGAAAAATCCAAAACATTCGAAAAACTTAGAAAAACAAAAAACACCTAGGATTTTGAAACAGATCACGAGCAACAAATCAACAAATCAATCAAGGCATTTAATCAACAACTGAATCATGAAACTCAGAAACAAAGAATCGATCAACAAGTAATAAAGGATTATCAAAGATCATTCATCAAGATGATTATATCATTTAATGACCATAAGAACATGTGAATGACATGCAAGATTCAGTGTTTATATCTTGATTTTATTGTTAATCATGATTTTTATTGTTAATCAATAAAAAGCGTATAAATTCCTGAAGAAATCAGTAAAAATTAGAAAAGCAAGAAAATCCCTAAAAAGTATAAACAACAAAAATGCAATAAATTTAGGTAGTGAAAACTTGGTAAACAGGTGCTATCTAAGAAGTAAGTTCCTCCATCTATGAGATCGCTTTGCACACCTATCTACTTCATCATATCCATCTATCGCTTCCACCATATCCTAACTTATCCATTCCATTTTTCGCATCCATTTTCTCTGAACCATTTAGCATGATCCTAATTCTTTTTGCTAAGGTTATCTTTTGAATCTTTGAAAAATCCAAAACATTCGAAAAAATTAGAAACACCAAAAACACCTAGGATTTTGAAACAGATCACGAGCAACAAATCAACAAATCAATCAAGGCATTTAATCAACAACTAAATCGTGAAACTCAAAAATGAAGAATCGATCAGCAAGTAATAAAGGATTATCAAAGATCATTCATCAAGATGATTATATCGGTTAGTGACCATAAGAACATGTTGCTGGCAATATTGCATTATAACAGACAATGAAAGATTGTTGGCATTTCAATAAGGATATTGAGAAGGTTGTTGATGATTATGGATATAACTGATTAAAGATGTTTTACTATCTTGATATTATTATTTTGTCATTGATGTCAAGAAATTGATTTTCTAATTCAGTATGATGTTGCCATATCTTGAGAAGTATGATATGAAGATTACAAAGAAGTCAGTAAAAGACACAGGAAAGAATATGATGAATAAGGTATTCAATGGGCAACCAGTACCGAGTCAGACAATGATGAGATCATGATGTTTTAGATTGTTTTAACATCATACATATGTTGTAAAATGTAAAGGTTAATACTATACTATGTTATCAAGCAAAGAACCTAGTCGGTAAACCCTAAGGAACTTAGTCGGTAAACCCTAAGGTTATCGCTATCAGTTAATGAAGGCGGAATGTCTACTGAGTGAATTTTAGTATTCACCAAGTTGTTACCGAGTTGAAACTGAGCCATAATAGAAAGCATTAAATGTTTCCATGTGGTATTTAATGAAAGAAGCTGATGAGATGGAGCGGATCAATGATTGGTAAGTCATGGAAGAAGTTTGTTAACAAATCTAAGGCAATGGAAAGTTGACATGAAGATCTACAGCTCAGATTGAACCGCAATACCTTGGCAGAAGTTCCAAGACTATTATGCAAGTTCCAAGGTGGGGCAAAACATTTTCAGATTGAAAGATGCATTGAACCTGGACAAGATTGAAGATCTGATGGCTATGATTGATCATGGGAAATGTAATCAAGGAGATTAAGCGGTTACCTAATTGTTTATAAATAGGAAACTATTGATAAACAATGTATGCGGGCAAGTGTATGCACAGACATGCTACATAGTGATTACCGAGTATAGAAGCTTGAAGACCTGTTAAAAATAACAGAGTATAGAAGCCCAACAGATAGACAAGATTAGTTCTATGTTTAGATTGTATTGAACAAATAAGAATCTGCTTTAGCAATTTAGATGTGAAGTTGTAGATAGATTTTTATTACTGTTATTTTGTGAAAGTGACAGAAAATCTCTTAACCGAGTGGACTTAACAGTCTTATATGTAAATCCTCTAGCAAGGTGACATTCTAATTGAGTGTTTGAAATCCTTTGACAAGGTCACTTCTAACAAAGTTAAGATCCTAACAGATCTGAGGGAAATCCCTTAACTGGGTCACATCTAGCAATGTGTTTGTAATCTTTAATAGGATTTGCTTTTAACCGAGCATACTCTAGAAGAGTATATTTCTTAATGGGTCTGAAATCCCACAGTGGTTTTTCCCTATTTGGGTTTCCACGTTAAATCTGGTGTTATGAGGTTTATATTGTTCATATTCTTTTGAGTTTGCATGTTTGACAGTTTTGGATATATGATTGATATATATGTTATTGAGGTTGAATCTGATGTTTTTTATGGATGATTAAGTTTGTATGATTCACCCCCCCCCCCTCATCTTGTTGGCTATTGGATCTATACTTATATTAAGTATCAAAACTATCACATGCGAATGACATACAAGATTCAGTGTTTATATCTTGATTTTATTGTTAATCAATAAAAAGCATATAAGGTCCTGAAGAAATCAGTAAAAATCCTTGGTAATCAATAAAAAGCATATAAATTCATACATCCATAATAAATTTTTGTTTCCGCTAGGGGCAAAATCCTAATTCCTTTTGCTAAGGTTATCTTTTGAATCTTTGAAAAATTCAAAACATTTGAAAAACTTAGAAAAACCAAAAACACCTAGGATTTTGAAACAAATCACGAGCAACACCTCAACAAATCAATCAAGGCATTTAATCAACAATTGAATCGTGAAACTCAGAAAATGAAGAATCGATCAACAAGTAATAAATGATTATCAAAGATCATTCATCAAGATGATTATATCAGTTAATGACCATAAGAACATGTGAATGACATGCAAGATTCAGTGTTTATATCTTGATTTTATTGTTAATCTTGATTTTTATTGTTAATCAATAAAAAGCATATAAAGTCCTGAAGAAATCAGTAAAAATTAGAAAAGCAAGAAAATCCCTAAAAAGTATAAACAACAAAAATGCAATAAATTTAGGTAGTGAAAACTTGGTAAATAGTCGCTATCTAAGAAGTAAGTTCCTCCATCTATGAGATAGCTTTGCACACCTATCTACTTCATCATATCCATCTATCGCTTCCATCATATCCTAACTTATCCATTCCATTTTTTGCATCCATTTGCTCTGAACCATTTAGCAAGAAATATGCAGGTTACCAAGAGTTATCAATCTTTGACATACTTGTCATAGTCACTATCCTAGATTTTATCAAAATCAATCATATCTGCATTTGTATCCCACCATGGTTCGGATCTTGATCAATTCATACATCCATAATAAATTTTTGTTTCTGTTGGGGGCATTATCCTAATTCCTTTTGCTAAGGTTGTCTTTTGAATCTTTGAAAAATCCAAAACATTCGAAAAACAAAGAAAAACAAAAAAACCTAGGATTTTGAAACAGATCACGAGCAACAAATCAACAAATCAATCAAGGCATTTAATCAACAACTGAATCGTGAAACTCAAAAAATGAAGAATCGATCAGCTAGTAATAAAGGATTATCAAAGATCATTCATCAAGATGATTATATCAGTTAATGACCATAAGAACATGCGAATGGCATGCAAGATTTAGTGTTTATATCTTGATTTTATTGTTAATCATGTACTCTATGAAACTCAAGGATGTCCATGACTAGAGAAGCTATGATGGTGTAGTACCCCTACTAGTTTGAACTCATTAGACTTATATTTTATTATTGTTTGTTTTCAGTGGATACATTACCATGATGTGTTATTCATATTTTTATGACATTATTTTATGATTTATCTAGATATGAGATGCATAATTTATTTGCAATATTTCAATATTTGTGATTTATGGCATTATATGGATTATTGCTATGTACTGACACTTTACTTTATCTATGCAATGTGGAATTATATGTTGTGTGTTTGAGAGTGTATTGGATGCAAGGGGATGATTTTCCTTCACTCATTTTGGTGAGATAGGGAACATCACGATTCTCCTTCATTAGTGTATATGTCGTGCTTTCTATATTGCATATATGCATGTGTGGTTCAGTGATGTAGGATATTGAGGGTACAAGTACCGGGTAGGTACAGGGTATCATCTCCACTTGGCTTCACAAGTCTGAGCGTACCTTATATTTTCCTATGGAAGTGGAGGAGATAGTAGTTGACCCTATTTTACTCAGTTACACTCGTGTGAGTGTTGTCAGCTGGTCATCTAGTCAGTTAGTTTGGCCTTTATATTTTGTTGTTTGATCTTTTTATGAGTGTTTGCTTGATATTTATTCAGTTTGTGTGTTTTAGTGGATTTGATTAATTAATTAAGTTTATGGAGTTATCTCATAGTTGAATTTTGTATGCATTGAGATTATAAATTTAATTAATTAAAATAAGTTATTAATTTAAGTTGCAAGCTACATGATATTAGAAATATATTTTATTTAAATTTTAGTGAAACGTAAATTTGCAAGCTGCATGATATTAGAAATAAATTTTAGTGAAAAATAAATTAGATTAATTTCATTTATTGTTTCCTATAATTTTAAATAAATAAAAGAATAAATAGAATAAAAGAATAAATAAATTTAAAAAAGAATTCAATAAAATTATAGCATTGCTTTAATTTCTTTATTTAGAAAATTAATTAGAGTTGCATGAGAAAAGAAAAGAATGAATAATGATTTTTAATTATTGCATGTTAACTTATCCCTTTGTTAGAATATTGGAAAGAAAAGAAAATTGCTTTTATTACTAAATTTAGGTTTTTTGGAAAAAGATATTCAACCTAGAATTTTAGTTTAAAAAGAGGAATAGGTCATTATTTTAGGATATAGAGGAAACAGGTCAGGAATTTAGGTGAAGAAATTTATTGGAAGCTTGTTGAAAAAGATTAGGGCTCTTCTATAGATTTCTTCCAAGAAAGCTATACCAAGTTGGGTGGCTTCTTTTGATTATTGTTTTAAGAAAATATTTGTGTTTCTTCTATCTTCTGAATGATGTGTGTGTTAAGATGATTGTCATATCCTGTCTGATTATTTCTTGATTTTGGTTAAAATCCATTCCTGAAGTTAATTTCTAGTTATGAAAGGAAATTATTTCCTGAGTGTTGTGGATTAAGTTTTTGAGAAAATTGGAAGAATTATTATGGCAAATTTTGCCAAGACTTTATTGTGCATGGAAATTGCAAGATTTGGGAGTTGTGGAATTTACCAGAAATTCATTCCCTCTTGTTTGGTATTTGTATTGTTAATTTTGGATTGTGATTGTACTCCCTGTACTATCACCGAGGTTTAGTCAAAGATTTAATTATCTTTGTATTTATCCTAGATTTTAATTTAGTTTTATTTATCCATGTTAAGTTATGGAAATTGCCATAGGAATAAACTTATTTGTGAAATAAATTTATTGATTTTTATGAGAAACTTGTATTATTAAAATTTTAATTTGTATTAATTAAGTTACGGGGAATAAAATTTTAAATGTGGTATTTATTCTAGGAAATAGTTTTTATTTTATTAAACTGTTATTTTTTTATTTAAAAATAAAAATAAAAATAAAATAATAATTAAAAAAAAATTAAATAAACCCCTATAGTAGCAGTGCTACTCAACGATCGTACCTGTTACTATGTAGTAGCAGTGCTACCGATGGTAGCACATGCTACCGATGGTAGCACATGCTACCGATGGTAGTATATGCTACCAGCGGTAGCATGGGTTACCGTGGGTGGCACGGTACAGGTACTGTCATATTTGCCCTTTTTCCTAAATTTTCGTTGTGCAGGCCGAATTAAAAATTTTCGATGTCCGTGCAGAGTTTCAAGTTTGTTTTTAAATTAACTTATTAATATATGAAATATATATATATATATATAAATATATACATATATACATACATACATATATACATATATACATACATATGTATATATGTATATATGTATATATGTATATATGTATGTGTATATATATATATATATATAATTATATGTAAGTTAATATTATTATGAATATTATGTTATTTGGTATTATTATTTTAATACTATGGAAAATTATATTCTGAGTTGATAGATATATTTTCTGTAATATAATTTTAAGTGGATTATTTATAGGTATTGAATATAATTTTAATTTATAGTTATAATTATATTTTATGAATATAATTAATTTATAGTTTGAGTGTTTTCAAAAAATCTTTTAAATTTAGAGATTTTATAATTATGCTTGAAAACATTAGGAGATTAATTTTTATGTGCTTGATTTAAATCTTATTGGACAAATGACAAAATTGATTTATTTGTATTAATATAGTTGTACTTTTTTATATTCTGGAAAATATTTAATTGCAAGTTATTTATGCATTTGACTGTTTTAAGAAAAGATTGCCTATATTAGGATCTTGTGTAAATGGTGTTTACAATCAAGCTTAATTTCATTGCAATTCTGGTTGAGTTGTCATTATGTCATATGTTGTTATATCTCCTTGGTCAGGTGTTGTTGTATAACCTTATTGATGTGAGCCATTGTGTGTGTTGTCCAAATGGTCAATCTTGGGTTAGTGATTGTGTATCCTTCATCTATGGTTTGTCAAGATTAGTTATGGCTGTTTGTTTCACCATAGAGTTCTCATAGAGAGACCTTTCCTGTTAGTGTCCTATGAGAGAGAGTGGCTTTCGAGCGGGGGCCGTGCTCGAACTGGATGACAGGATAACTTGTCGGAAGTCAGCTAAGAAGTGATAACCTAATAATTGATTAGGGGATGGGTAGAATAAATATTAATTAAGATAATGTACCTCATGCATAGGTGTAGTGCTTCTATGAGGCTCATAATACTACGAGAAGACCTGGAATGGCAAACTTACCACCTTGTCTTCACGAAAGGATTGGTAGGGTCTGCATGAGACTTAGTTGGAGCCGGAAGCCGGGAGAGGTTACCAGGACAAAGAGTCGAGATCTAGGAGGCCTACCATGGTAACCATCAATCTATGTGATGACACTCTCTCCTTAGAGTCACTAGTGTTTTGTGAGTTCAGTCACATGGATGTTTACAGAGTCTTGTAGCTCTTTTGTACTTGTCTTACTTTTCTTGCTTGAGTGTTTTCTACTATCTCCTATCATGGTGGGGTGGTTCCATTTCAGGATCACATGGTTGGGTGGTAGTGCCACTTCCCATTGGATGTTCTAGATTGTATCTTTAGGCGAGGAAAGGCTTTGCTGGTGTTTCTTGGTTTGTGGTTCATGTACCAACTCATGTTCATGATCATTGTTTAGTTGAGACCTTGTGGTCATTCTATCAAATTTTATGTAACCTTGATATTGTAACTTTGTAATCCGTGGTATTATTGGAAGCCATGTATTTATGGATATTGTAATATTATGTCAGTGGAATGTATGTTAATTCAATTGCTTGGATCTTATGTATAAATGATTTATGGATAAATTGAATGCATTAGAATACTTGATTTCTTTCATTATGGAATTTAGATGTATGTGTAGTTTTGAACTTAAGCATTTACTTTATCTAATTAAATGGACAATTGGATTAACCATGGTGTTAATATGATCTACAATTAATCTTCATTGGTAACCCTTAGGAAATCATGTGTTAGTCTTTTGCTATGTTATTAGATGTGCAATGGTTATAGTTAATGCACTTAATCTTTAAAAAGAAATTATTTCACCCTTTAGTTGCCTAGTTGTGTTGTTTTCCTTTAGGGTTCCTAGTGGGGCATTACAGATGGGGCATGATTATTTTTCTTTTGATTGTTGTCTGTGGTTTATCTCTTACTACGGTATGTACTTGTCTCAAGATATGATCGACAAAAGATCAAGGAGGACGTTCCAAGTCATGCATGAAAGGGGATAATCCTTGTTTGTTCTACAAGCAATACTCTGGTCAACTTGATCCATTATATCAAGTTGCTTGTATTAACTTGCTATATCAAAATCCATGTAAGAAATACTTGGGTCATCTTGAAGCTTTATGTCAAGTTGCTTGTATTTTCTTACAACATTTTAAAGCTCAATGATGAAATCAAGCACTAATACAAGATAGCATATGAAGAATGGCAGTATCATTTTAGATAGATCATTTCAATAGCTCATTAGTCATTTGCATTATAAGCATTCATGGTCAGTTACATTATAAGCATTTCATTTCATTCACAGATCAACAGTGATAAGTAAAGATTGAGTATACTTGGACAAACAAAAACAATTTGCATTTAATCATTATAGGTGCATTCATTTTAGAATCATTTTAATCATCATCCATTTCATTTAGTTGCATTTAAATTATTGCATTAATTTGCATTCAATTAAGTGCATTTCATTCATCATGTAGTGTATCATCATTATTATTTGCATTATCTTTCCATTAATGATCATTTAGTTGCATCTTTGCACTTAGATTCATAAACATTACATATAAAAATAAATAGACATTTCATATATATCATCTGCACTTACATCATCATAAATCAAAAGAAAATCAATCATTCATTTGCAAATCTGTATAGTTCATTGCATTCATATCATTTAAGTTAAAGTAATCATTTTCATTTGCATCCAAGGTCATCAAAATCAAAAATCAACAAAAGCATTTATCATTGCATTATCATATGAAGCATTATCATCAAATAAAGTAACATGCATACAAATCATCATCCATATAACCATTGCATCCATATAATCAAAGCATAAAGCATCATCATCAAATAGAGTAACATAATATAGATCATCATCATATAGAATCTATGTCTGCAAATAGATCATCATAAAAACAATAAAAGTCCAAGTACACAATGATATCAATTAAACAATACAAGTGCCTCCAAATCAAGTCACGGTTGTCCTGTACCACTACCACCTGACTTTGTTTGTCTCTATGGCTGTGGGTGAGAAGATCCTCCAGATGTTTGTCTCCCATGATCACAACTCCTCTAAGGAGGTCCCATGACCCCACCACTGCTAGTATCCATCAACATGGTGGTATGATAACTACCTACTCTCTCTAACTGCCTCCTCATATCATCATCGCCAGTGGGAAGTCTCCTTCCTAGCCCGAACTAATACTCTAACAATATCAGCTGAGAGAGTACCCGATCCAACCTACTGAATGTGATCAAGAATGCCCTAAGTATCTTGTTGTCTCCTAATAGCTCTATCCCTCTCAGCCATAGGAGTCTACACCTATGCTCGAAGCTAATCAATCTGTGCTCTAAGACTATCAATGGTCTCCTGTTCTGGCATATCATGCACTAGTACATCCTGCTCTGGCAAATCCTATTGTGGTGCATGAACCCCAATCCCCTCCTCACCACCACTCTATCTAACTACTAGAATCTCCATCTGAGTAACTCTCGCAATCCATCATCTAACAAGGGGAACATGATCCTCTGGATCCTCATCATCTCCACCATGAGCTACAATAACCCTAGGGTCTGGCTGAATCTGTCCAAAATCAATGCCTCTCCCACAACCCCCATCCAATCCAGTCACCCTGTGTCCTCATGTCAATGGAAACCCTCTTAGTGATCTCATATCTACCCTACCATGCTCCCTCCCAATCCATCCAACATCCCTCCCACCCATACGACGTGGTCTCCCAATCCTGCCAATCGGTTCAAATGGTCCTCCACAAACTCTTAATCGACCTCCCCTTCGTCCAAGTCTCCTACCACCACCACCTCCATCCCCACCCTCATCTCCACCTCCCCCAACCTCCTGAGAAAATCTAAGCTCTCATCTCCATCTACATCTCCTCACACCTGGATCACCTGAATCATCATCCTCATCTCCTAAGCTGGGAGGAGGATCTACTGGATCAGTATTACAAGGAAATGGATGAGCTAGTATGTACTGAACATAATTTGATGTAACCCCAAGATCAAGAATGTGTAATCTCATATCTTAAGCCACTCTCAGAGTAGCAAGAAACTCTGTGTGAGCAATCTCAAATGACAAAGAAGGTCTCCAATCTCTTCTATCTTTGTACCGCTGAGCATATATCGTCACACCAGTAGGCATAGGCTGGATGATACCAAACCATCTAAGAATGCAACTAATCAACTGTCGCTCAACAATGTAAGGAGTCCGACCAATGAGATATCTACTCTACATGATAAATGGTATTTTTCATGCATCATCCATCCATGGATCACAATCAACATATGGTCTCCAAGTAATGCTATCTAATGAATCAAGCACCCAACGCCAATACTCCATCTTACCCAGCTTATGCTGAGTAAGGATATCTGCATAAAAATACACATATGGCTGCCTCTCTCCATGAACTATGTGATGGATAGGCAAAGTAATAGCAATGTGCTCCCAGCACCAGATCTGCAATAAAGTGCATCCTATAGACAAACTAGCACTCTCATCAAACACCACCTGATGAAGATCATGATATAAATGTGCAAACATGCAAACACCCCAAGCATATCGAGTACAATGATGCATCATACTCAAGAGAATCTCACCCCATCCAACAACAAAACCTTGTGATCGCCTATCAAGACAAATAAATCCTCCAATCAAACAAGCAAGAATCATAGGGAGAGTCTTGTAATATGTCACCATATCCTCCCATCGGATCTCTCCTCTAGCGATGCTATCATCAATAAACACGGCTCTGCAAGCCTCTGTCCCAACATGATCCTGAAAAATCATACTGCACTAACTCGCTAGTCATTGGGATGTGCAGAATCCAATACACATCCTCGAGCATCACACTAATCTCACCTGTGGGAAAGTGGAAAGTGTTATGCTCACTATGCCATCTCTCGGCTAACATCGTCAACAATCCTCTATTATGTATAATCTCAAGCATATACAATAGATGGCATAAACCACATGCATCTATATGTCTAACCTCAACCTGTGTCAGCTCTGGCACTAAATGTTGTACTACCGGTAATTTCTCTAGACACTAGAGAACATCAAGTTTCTCCTATTTATCAAGAGAATTCAATCAATCGTCAACTATCTATCTATCATATCAAAGTGATCGCTAATCTATCAAATCAAACTGAAGCAACCTATGTTATCAATCTATCAAATCAAACTCAAGCCAACTTATGCTATCAATCTATCAAATCAAACTCAAGCCAACTTATGCTATCTATCTATCAAATCAAATTGAAGAAAATTAAGCTATCAAATCATTTTAAAACCTATCAATCATGGTTTTCTATCAATCACTGAGTTTAATCAAAACTCTACTAAGCTCTTGCATCAGAAACTGAATCGGTTTCTTAGAGATACTCAATCAAATCAATCAAATCAAACAACTCAATCAAATCAATCAATCAATCAATGAAGTCCCTATTCATCATACATATGCATCAAACATGTTAAATCTAATCATCAAAGTGATTTTTAGCTTTTGCACTTATCAAAAATATCAATTTTGAGCAAAAGCACTAAACAAAAGTTTATGCACTATCTTTTTGATCAAATGCGCTAACCCTACGAACATATACGTAAAACAACGGAAAAGCGCTAACTTTAGCTACAAAAGCGCAAACAAACAAAGCAGAAGCGCTATCCTAAGCATATGCGCTATCATACTTAACATATGAGCTAACAAAAAGATGATAAGTGCTAATCTATGCACATGCGCTAACCCTAATTGCATATGCACTAAATAAAAATGCAAAAGTGCTAAACTAATACCGAAAAACAAAAAAATATTAAAAAAATTCAAAAACGCACCTAAAAACATAAAAAAGTTGCACGACAAGTTAAAAAAAAGCTCGGGATAAGACACATACCGGATACCCATACTCAAGAGGTCGTTGATATCATCGAACGCACTCAAAACAATGGATCTCCACAGGAATCACCATTTCACCACCTCACCAAGAATATTTTCTTCACAAGCTGACAAGGATAACAATGAAATTAAAATTAGCCTTGGTTAATTTTATATTTACTATTTGAAGAGTAATTAATGCTATCAATGGGGCAATTTAATTTGTTTTTTACAAATTAATTTAATTGACAAAATTTTTATCAATTATCATGAGATCAATCGTTCCAACCAAAGTTTTCAACAATTTCATGATCAATCTCCTGAGGGGGCACACAATCAGGATTTTCATCTTCAGCAAGCGTATTATCAAGACTTGATTTAATCTTTGAAACAATGTTGTCTTGACATCATTTCAAAGAGGGGAAAAATGTATACACATAAAAATGGCTATGAGCCATTTTTAATTTGAAAAGATTAATTTATTTGATTCATTTCATGTCTTTCTATTAATTAATATTTTATTAATTAATTCATCTATCATATTCTTCTAGTTAATTAAATATCTAATATTTAATTATTTCTTTTAACCAAGTTAATTAAATATCTAATATTTAATTATTTCTTTTAACCAAGTTAATTAAATATCTAATATTTAATTATCTCCTTCAAGCAATTAAATATCTAATATATAATAGTTATTCTCCTATCCTATAGTCTCAAATATTAAATAATTTCTTAAATTATTTAATCTTTCTTTTCCAACTCACCTTCCATCTCCACTTCATATTCCCTTTGTCAACTCATCAAACATGTGGCTAAGGAAATTCATATTTCTTAACTATTAATTCATCATTTATCTCCAACTTCCAAACTTAACAAATATTGTGTACGTACACATATTTCTTAACCTCCTTCTATATTCTCTCCAACATCCCTACATCTTAGGAAGGACTTGAGTCCACTTGTCCTATCATGCCTAAATCTTCTCCAACCATCCCTAGATTCTCTCAGTCAGCAACCCAGTCAAGGTGAGATGAGTGACATTTGTCTTCTCCTTGCCCCTTTCTCTCAACCTTCACCTTTGCTCACAACCATCCAAATCTGCAGATCTAATCATGACTATTGATCTAAGCCACATCATCTCATCCTCTCAAAGTCTATAAAATCAAGAGCTTCAGTTCAGAGAGAATTAATCTTCAAGTTAGACTTTAAGAGACTTCAAGTGCATTTTCAAGCAAATCATTTGTGAAACTTATGCATCCATGAGTTTTAATCTTGAAGCAAATATCAATTATCATATAGCATAATCATGTAGTATTTCATATCATAGCATCAGTTAACTACCAGTTATGAGTCTATTCTTCATATGCCATCTTGGAAGCCATCAGTCCATTGTCTGAGAGCACACCATCTGCAACCAAGAATAGTGGAGTTAGGACATAATGAGACATAAACCATGAAGGTAATATTAGTATTTGTATTTCATATGTATTTCATGTAGTTTTCATTGGTTGAGTTTGGATTTCCTGTAGCATTTCCATTGGTATTTTGTGAAACTAACTTGTTGCAGGTAGCATCTTGAGGATGAAATTCAAGTCAACACACCTATAATGTTCCTCTGAATGGACCAGTTACTGCTGTTGAGATCAACGATGTTGAACATAACATAAGAGATAAGGAAGCATTGTTGAATTCCTTGACTGATTCAGAGATGACTAATGTGATGGGTTTGTAGATTGCACATGAGATCTAGGAGAAGTTAGAGAACTTGTATGAAGGAGATAAACATGTCAAAGTTGCTAAGCAACAGAGTTTGAAAGGAAACTATTAGATGTTGAGGATGGGAGAAGATTAGAACATATCTACCTTTATGACTAAGGTGAATGAACTTTTCCTAGGTATTATATGTGCCGATGGAACCCTTGAAGAAGATGAGATTTTTGTTAAAGTGTTGAGATATTTACCTCCTACTTACAAGCCTAAAGTAGCTTCTATTGATGAGATGTGAAGTGTGACTACTATGACTAGAGATATGCTAGTTGGTAAGCTTTCTGCTTTTAAGTTGAGCGAGTTTGGAGAGTCACATGGAAAATCTAAGACTGCATTCAGAGCCTCTGTATCTGAGAAGCAAAAGTATGATCCACAAGAGAGTTTTGTTGGTATTTTGGATATGTTGATATGGTTTTGTCATTAATGTCAAAACTTGTCAACACTTGTCAACGCTTATTAGCACTTGGAGATCTTTGGTTATGATCATCGGCAAGTCAGTGACTTATGCACAGTCACCGGTATTTGGTTCATCGGCAAGTTATACTGTTCATCGACACTTCGAATGACTTGGAGACTACCTGGTTATGTTAGAAGACATTATGTGATCACTTGGTTTTGGCAATTTGGTTATTGATCTATTCGGGTTTGCATATTTGTTGTTACCAGCAAATAGGTCCAGGTTATGCACTGGTAAGCATATCTATTCCAGATCAGCATGACACGTTATGGAGATGATTTATTATTATTGTAAAGGCATTGAGTCAACATGATGCATCACATAATGCTTTATTTGTAATTAATTTTATTGTAATATTCTTTGTAAGCTGACCTACACATTTGGTCTTAGGTTATGGTATAAATGTAAGGTCTCATTTGTGAGATTGAGAAGTGATTGAAAAAGGTTTGTAATAAGGTATATGTGAAAATACGTAGAGCTATACATGCAGACATCATTTGAAGATTGAAGGAAGGTTTTGAGGAAGATAATCAGAGCTTAACCGGTATTGAATCCAGCATATGAAGATGTTATTTTGTGCAGTACATTATCATTGGATTTAACCATCCAATTGTAGTCAGTGTGACTCCCATTTTGTGATTGAGCAGTGAGCTCTAGATAGCTGGCCTTTCTGCATGTGCAGACTCCATATTGTACACACATACTATCTGCAGTAGTATCATTTGATTGTGGGTAAGGCTTCCCACTGTGGCTTTTTCCCTTATAGGGTTTTCACGTACAAATATTTGTGTTATGTGTTATATATGCTATTGTATTTCTGTTTCATGCATTAATCTTTATCGATACTGCAATTAACTGATAAAACTATCTACAGGCATAAAGTTTGGTTTACCGAGATTAAGCATTAAGTTTTAGTTAAGTTAATTTTGGTTGAATTTATTGGACAACTGATTCACCCCCCCCCCCTCTCAGTTGTCTCCAGGACCTAACAAGTTCATGTTGGGTATCTAGATATGAAAGGGAAATGAGAGAGATGGAAGAGTAGGAAAGAGAATTGGATGATCTTGAAGCCCTTATTGCTAGAAGATTGCCTAAGGGAGTCAGTAAGTATGATGGAAAGTTACCTTTGAAATGTCTCTCTTGTAATAAGATAGGACGGTTTTCTTCTAGGTGTCTTGAAATAATATCTAGGTATGATAAATATGATAGATCTAATAAGCATGATAGATCTCAGAAGCATGATAAGTATGATAAGCCCTATAAGCCTAACCAAAAACTCAGATATCAGAAGAGATGTTATTATGTTGTTGATGAAGGTGTGATAGATGAAGAGTCTGAGAATGGGAATTTAGAAGATGAGTTTGTATTTATTTCTATCAAGGAAGATGATCAGGTACCAGTGAATTCTATAAGCTGCATTGTTGAGGAGAAAGCTTTGGCTACTAAGATTAAAGAGAAAGATGAATGGGTAATTGACAATGGTTGTTCACATCATATGACAGGTGATAAAAGAAAATTTGTGAATATGGAGAAATATGATGGTGGCATAGTGAGATTTGGTGATGACAAAGCTTGTGTGATTCATGGTAGAGGTTCAATTTATTTGGATGGTAAGCATAATACTAATGATGTCTTGTATGTTGAAGGTTTGAAGTATAATCTTTTGAATGTTGGATAGATGGTTGACAAGGGGTATGATTTGCAATTCAAGAATGGTAAATGCCAGATTCTAAATGCCTGCGGTATAGAGATTACATCAGGGACAAAGACTAAAGGTAATATCTTTCATTTGAATGCTGGTGAGAAAAGTTGTCTTATTGCTCAGATTGATGAGAGTTGGTTGTGTCATAGAAGGATGTGTCATGTTAATTTTGACTACATGATAAGGATAAGCTCTACTCAAGTTGTTAGAGATTTGCCTAAAATTGTGAAACCTGCTAATCCAATATGTAAATAATGTCAGTTGGGAAAGTTAACTAGAACTACTTTCAAGAGAAAGTTGTATTCACCTAAGGGTTTATTGGATTGTGCATACAGGCTTGTGTGGTCCTACAAGATTGAGAGGCATGCAGGGTGACATATATTTCATGTTGTTGATTGATGATTATTCTAGGGTGATCTAAGTTTATTCTAAGGGGGAGAGATTGTCCTTCTTAGAGGGAGTGAAGCATGATTTTTTTCTGTCTTTGGTATTGATGTCAAAGTGTGGAGAGAGGCATGTGAAAAATTGCCTTATCTTGGAAGCTCTATGTGCATGATCTTAGAGGGAGTTTGTTGGAGATTTCTAGTGTTTATTTACTCCTTATTTATTCCTTTGCATTGATTGTTTTTCACATTTACATGTTGCCATCAATGCCAAAGGGGGTGATTGTTGGATATTTTTAGTGCTAGGATATGTTGTTTGCATTGATGTCAACTTATTCATGTGTTTTGGTGCTCCAATGATCACAGAGAGTTGATCTGATTGATTTATCTATTTGAGATGTTGAATCAACTAGAGATACTTTATTATTTATTTGTTTTAGTAATCCAAAAGTTTACTTGATCATATCATTTGATCTAGATTGAGGTTTGGTTTTTCTCTCTAGTGGTTGGCAAACTCTGGTATTTGATTTGTTGTGCTCCGATGTGATCTGATCTTGAGTTGTAGATTTGGGAGAATGTTTGGGATATTCATGTGTATCTTTATTTCAGATGGTTCATGATTTGGTTCTCTACAAGTTATCTTTCTAGTCCGAATTGTTGATGTTAGTGTTCTCGAGTGTTAGTGTGTTGATCAATGAAAATTTGATTAAGTGGTGTTGCTACATCTATTGCAGATGGTTCTAACATGCTTGTTGGTGTTTTCTAATTGTGTACTATTTGTTTTGGTGGTCCACATTGATCGTTGTGCATGGTATTGAATATCTTTTGGGTCTGGTGGTATTCATGTTATGTGGCATTTTCGGTGGTGTAGCATGTTGTGGTTGATCTTTGTGAGATTTATGGTGGCATTGTGTGTTAGAGGATTTGATTTGGGTCCATGCTATTATTTTTTATGACATTGTTTAATCCGATGAAAACTAATTCAACCCCCTCCCCCCCCCCCCACATCTCATTTTTCTGTCATTGTTGTTGCCAACAAGTAAAATAGGATAGGTAGCACAAATAATTTGTTAGTAACCCCAGAGGTAAAAGGGAAATAATAATAATATAATCAACTAATTAATTAAATAAACTAAGGAACAATAAAATATAAAGGCCTAGATAGATAGTTAAACCAAAGAATCCAAATAAATTTTAAAGCCACAACTTAATAAACAAGTAATAAATAATCCTTAATAAATAACAATAATATAAAATTATTAATAATAATAATCTCACATTAATATCAACCATTAATTTAATTTATTATTATAAACTATATGAGATAATTAATTAATTAATAATTTAATTAACTAATAATCACAATTATTCAAAGCAACCCAACATAGGGTAACACAAAATACCACAAGATGACTCTAACCAAAAAACTAAGACTAACAGGGTACCAACTTAAACCTAGAGTGTAGAATGGGATTTCATGTCATCTCTGATCAACTTGCCATTGGGATGAAGACACACTCAGACCTGTGAAGCCAAGTGGAGTCAATGTCTAGTACCTGCAAACCTATCACCACCAACACATGTACAACAACATACACCATAACATATATCATAAAATAGGCAAACAAGTGAAGGGGAATCACAATGGCATATCATGCTCATGAATGAGTGGTATGACATCATCCCTATCACAAATACAGTAGAAGACAACGACAATAACCAAGCACTATCATAGTAATCATATGATCAATTACAATCATGAAGTGAGGTTAGTACACAATAAAATACCATCAAATCACCATAAGCAAATATGAATCACACATATAAAATGAGTACATTTGAATCATCAAATATGAGTCCATCATCATAATAATCAAGAAATGTCATCATCCACATGAATCCATAATGTCAAATGCAATATGATACGTCTATCATCTATCATGAAGTATCCAAGTCATAATTAAATCCATAAATATCTATCAAAATCATCACAAAGTATTCTAAGCTATATCAATATAGTCTATCGATGCACAAAAAGGAAAGTTGAATTAGGGAGAGGCACTATAGGATGTCACTAACATTTTTGAAGACAACCTATATATGTTCACAAACATACAATTGATACAAGTTAGCATATAATTATCAGTGATAGAAACATATTTACTAAACACAAAATAAAATAAACACATACTTGAGGAATCTCTTATGCTGCTTCTTTAGGTATTGTGGAAGTAGTCTACAAGGATGTGAAATCAACAAATCCCTGTGCATAAAAAATGACAAGTATATGAAACTACAATCTATGTAGACATGTATAATCGTTATAAGTTCTTTAAACTCTTAACTCGATTAAATCTAGGTTAAATTACCTTACCCTTGTCTACCATTGCGCTTCCAAAGTTTGGATAGCACTGTACCTCACTCGCACTAGGTGTGTCCTGCAAGAGTAAAATAAGATAAATATGTAAGTTAATATATTACTTAATTAATGATAATTTAAACAGAAATAATATCTAAAATAAAAAAATGTAAATGAATAAGTGCAAAAATATATATCGTGTAATTATGAAGGCCGAATGAAATGTCCGAGAGGGTGGCAACCTGGACCTGTGTCATATCCTCCTTAGACATCAACTATTTAATAGACCATGTATATAAACATTGGTACTTAATACTATCTCTTATAAATATTTATTTATAATAAAATGCATTATGAAATTACAAGTTAAGTCTTACCACTATATTGTCAATATACGATCCATAAACATCCTCATTTCTAGCATGTGATGACTGCCCAAGGTATGCTCCAGTCCTTGTCACCTCATCTAGTGCACTAGCCATACATTGGACCTCATAACCAAATGTGTCAGTGGGATGATAACCACACTATCCAAGAGGATCAAAGAACATGTTCTTGCACATAGTCCAAGTATGCGGTACACAAATATGTCGACCCAAGGAGGATGTGTTAGTGCCACCCAATCCACCGCCAACATCAAGGTCATGTAGCTGAGCTACTATCCTGGTTTGAGAAACCAAAAGGCCACTCAAAGAGTGAATAGTTGATATAGTTTGTGATGTTGCCTCTACAATAATATCTGGAGGTTGTACTGGAGGTGGGTGAACAATGTGAGGAGGGGGAACATATGGGCCCTGCACTACTCAAACTGCATCAAGTCTATCTTGGGGTATACCTCCACCCATGCCCTAAAAATATTTCATGTCAAAGTAGTTGACATGTTTACCTAACACAAACTCGGCATATAATTTCTTCATGAAATAAAAAGGCACATTGAGATTGTTGTTGGGTGGTCTATCAAAAACCATCCACCAATGATCAAAGAAGTTATTTCAAATATCATCATTCACACACCATTTTATGGAAAGTTTTGGTTTCTTAACATCAATAGGATGTCTAGTGTGTGGATTAACAAATAGGGTAGTTGTTTCAACTTTTGATATTCTAAGGTTCTTCACCTCATCATAGGACAACCCATCTGCATCTTGTTCCCTCATGGCATCTCACCACAAAAGAATGACATTGTGCTCAGTGTTAAGGGTTTCTACATTAGAGATTATTGATCATAATGTGGCTATCATCAGGGATAAATGAGGGATCCTACTATACACATCAGAAATGCTCCTCAATTGATCCATATTTGACCAATTAAATCATGAATTGAGGGGGGATTTGGTGGCAAAGATTTTGGCACTTGTGGGGGTTGTGGCAGTTGTGAGTTTTCATTATTGTTAGCCATATTACCTGATTGAAGTTGAAAATTTATATAATTAACATATTTTAAAAACTAGAGTATAATTCAAATAAAAAATCTAATTTATAACTAAAAAATAGAAAAATAAATAAAAAATATATAAATGAATGATAAAAAATGAAGGAATACAAAAAAAAATGCATACCTGATGCTAGTAACTGATTAAAATTTGTTTTAGCAACCGGATATCGAATTATTAGAAAACCTCAAACCTGTGCTCACCATGGGTAAAAATGACCCATCATGGGTATAGTTCGGGCTTAAAATACCCACAACTATTGGATATATAATACTAGTATTGCTATCATATTTTCACAATCCATTCTATAATTATTTTGATGCTTTAAGATTTGATTGTGTGAATTTTTTTTTTTGTTGGATATCTAATACCTATTTTAGGTTTTTGCTGATTAATATATATATTATTATATATTAATAATATAGGGGATGACCCCACAACGCAATGGTTAGTTGCGAGCCTCCTATAAGGGAGGCCTTGGGTTCGAGTCTACTCGAGGCCCATGTGTCCCACACACAAGTAATGGAGAGATAAGGTGATTCCTAGGCGTGGAAGACAAAACAACACAAGGAGATATAAGGGTGTTATTGCTGAACAAACATGAGGATGAGGCCCCTCAAAAATATGGTCTCATTGGTTCATAGCTCCAGTCAAAAGCGAATACCACTTCAACTGTGATTTATCAATATATATATACATATATGTATGTGTGTATATATATATATATACACACACATACATATATGTATATACAAATATATGTGTATATACATATATGTATGTGTGTATATATATATATATACACACATACATATATGTATATACACATATATGTGTATATACACATACATATATGTATGTGTATATACACATATGTATATATATACATGTATATATGTATATGTGTATATATGTATGTATATATGTATATATGTATATATGTATATGTATATATATATATATGTATATATATGTATATATATGTATATTAATATATAATAATATATATTAATATTATAATATATCATATATTATATAATATATATCATATATTATATAATATATGATTAATAATATCAGATATTGGATATTTTTTATATCTGTTATGCTTTGGCTTTTGCCATGGCTACATAGACTGACATCCAAGCCAACCAAAAAGTCAACATGGATGTTTTGCATTTTTTGGCAAATGGAAAAGGCATTTTTTTTTATATCACCACCTTTTGGCCCCTCATGATCTTGCACATACCCAAGAATGACATTGTATCGTAAGAAAACATGACTCAACAAAGGAAAGTGGATCCTTAGAAAGGGTAGGAAAGATAAATGCCCCCAAGAAAAGGGAAAAAGAGAAGCGTTACACAATTTCCAAAGACAAATTATGCATAAAGCAATGTAGCTCTTCAAACAAAGAAAAGGTCCTAAATAAGGAACACACATGTACTCACATGAAAGAAACATTCTATGAGAGAAAAGGCATCAAGTTATGCAAGATGTTGTTGGAATTTTGAGTTTGTTGGTATTTTGCATTAAGATTGCATTAATGATATGTTGTCATTGATGTCAATTGAACTGGTAAATGGTATTCATGTTATTGTTGATATTGTTACTTTTCATATTGTCTAGTAACCGGTAAGAAGAGATTTGTGGAAGATGTTGTAAACCTGTATATTAAGTTTGTGATTTGAACCAGTGTAAAGGGTTAAACCTTTGTATGTAATGTAACTGGTAAACCCTATCAGTTGTTAAACCCTAACTGACCAAGTTTGATGGTTTGTTATCTGATAAGCGGTAATGATGAAGACATGTGTGATCATTTGATTAAGGAGATATTCAAATCATTTTGGCACGTTTGTTCTTGTCTAGGGAAGGAGCAAAGTGGATTGCATCTAATGCACAATGCGTGAAGAGTTACAAAGTCTGATGCAGTGGTGATCATGGAATGGTTGGAATTTTCTTCAAGAAAGTGAAGAGATTGTCATGAATTCTAACGATCAAGATTGTACTGACTTGTTTGTATTCTCGATGATTAGAATTAGGTTTTTGTTGTGTTACCGACCTAATTGATTTATATTTAAGGTCGATGAATTTGTTTGTTAAGGTTGTTGGCAAGGTTGGTAGAAAACCTGTTGAGTTAATAGTTGCCAAACCGGTGAATGGATCTACACTTTGAGTGAAGGAAGACTGAAGGTTGTAGAAGGATCTAATCAAGCAAAAGTAGTGCTATTTAGACAGATCAACTAAACTATTGTTTTGTAAAAATCACAGCAGACATTAAATCCCTTAACCGGGTAAGCTCTAACAAGCTTGGTTACTCATTAAATCCTCTAACAAGGTGGTCCATTAGTTTAGATTCTTAAATCCTCCAACGAGGTTACTCCTAACAAGGTATTGTGCTTCTGACAAGGCATATTTGTAAATCCCTTAGCCGGGTGATTCCTAACCGGAATTAGTTCTTAACAAGACTTATTGTAAAGCTCTAATAGGCTTTGGCTCCTAATAGGGCAAACTTCGAAAGAGTTCAGATAACTATCCTTGTGAGTCTCATCTCACCGTGGTTTTTACCTATTTGGGTTTTCCACATATAAACATTTGTGTCAAGTGGTGAATGTTTTTGTGGTTGTGATCTGATTTGTTGATTTGGTTAATCTCTGATAAGGCATGTTAAGTAGAAGCATTAAGAGATGAATATGTTGAGTTATGATTAACCATTGTTGATATTCACAAGATTGAAGTTGTTTACTGTTAAAGTTGCTATAACAGTTAAACTGGTTGATGTCAAGTATTCTTATGAATATTGATCTTGACTGAGATATGATTACTTTGTTTGACTGAGTTTGAGTTTGGGAACTTTGTATCAGTTTTTAAGTATACTGATTCACCCCCCCCCTCCCAGTATTCTACCGGATACTTATTATTTCATCATACCATCAATTGGTATTAGAGCGTCTCAGGTCCTCTTAATCTAAAAGCCTAACAGCTTGAGGAAAAGATCTTGTAGATCATGATGAAGAAAGAAGGTCTGAAGTTCAACAAAGATAACTATAGAATATGGAGTGAAACAATGAATATTTACATTAAGAGTCTTGGTAGTCAGTATTGGGAGCATATATAAAATAAGTATACTACACCTACTAGACCTCTGACTGATGATCAGAAGAAAGAATAGCAAGAAAATCACTAGGCACTAGAAGTTGTTATTAGTTCCCTATCTGATGCTGAATATGTAGATGTTCATGGTCTTGAAACTTCATATGAAGTATGGAAGAAACTAGAAGAGATTTATAGTGGTGATGAACATGTTAAGATTACCAAAGAGGAGGGTTTAAGAGGCAAGTTTGATGACATGAGACTGTTTGAAGGTGAGAATATCCAGCAGTATGGTCAAAGGATTAAAGATATAGTTGGTGAAATAAAGAATGCAAGAGGGAAAGTGGAAGATGCCACAATAATCAGTAAGGTACTGATAACCCTACTACCGGTCTATGCTATCTGAGTTGCAGCTATTCAGGAGCTGAAATCCATTGATAAGACAAAGGTAACTCTTGAATCTATTATTGGCAAACTTACTACTTTTGAACTAAATGGCTATGATGGTAGTGTACAGAAATCAGAATCTGCATTTAGAGCTTCCATCTCTAACCCATCTGTGAGAAGAAGTAGAGATACCAACCATAACTATGAATCTAGACCCGACAGAGATGTTGAAGATGAAGACAACTTAGTAGAACTTGAAGCATTGTTGGCAAAAATGACTGCCTAGAGGCACTGGTAAATATAGAGGTACGCTACCTTTAAAATGTTTTGCATGCAACAAGATTGGTCATATAGCAACAAATTGCCCTAATGGTGAAAATGAATACAAGAGAGACAAATTTAAGAAATGCAAGGGTAAAGGCAAGAGAGATTGTCTTGTAGCTATTGACAGTGGTGTTAGTGATAAAGAATTGGATGATGATACTACTGAAGGTATTGTGTTTGTAGCAATTAAGGAATAAATATCAGATCATAAGGCACTAGTATCCAGAATGGATAACTCTCATGATTAGATCATTGATAGTGGTTGTTCACATCACATGACCAGTGATCAAAGCAAATTTACTTCCCTAAAGGAATTTGATGGCGATGTTGTCAGATTTAGCAATGACTCACCCTATATGGTTAAAGGTAAGGGAGTTATTTCTCTTAATGGGAAAAGCAGTGTTGATGATGTCTATTGGGTTGAAGGCCTAAAGCACAATCTTCTTAGTGTGGCACAACTTAATGACAAAGGATACCCAGTAGAATTTAGAAATGGTATATGCAAAATCTTTGACAACAAAGGAGAATTGATTGCAATTGGTAAACAGACCAAAGGTAATCTATTTCATCTCAATCCTAAAGTTAGCAATTGTTTGATTGTAAAAATAAATGATAGTTGGCTTTGGCATAGGAGATTTTGTCATATTAATTTTGACAATATTATTAAAGTAAGCAAGTCTAAGACAGTAAGAGGTCTACCTCAGCTAGACAAACCAGTTAATGCTCTTTGTAAAGAATGTCAACTAGGAAAGATGACTTCTTCAACTTTTAAGAGAAAGTCCTTCTTAATAGAGCACTTGTTAGATTTGGTTCATACAGATCTATGTGGACCAATAAGAATAAGAAGCATTCAAGGTGACAGATACTTCATGATCTTCACTAATGATTGTTTAAGGATGATGTGGGTCACATTCTTTAAGGATAAAAATGAATCTTTTGGTAAATTCAAGGCATTCAGAACCTTAGTCGAGAAAGAGAGTGGCAAAAAGATAAAATGTCTAAGAACAAATCAAGGCGGTGAATTCACTTCTACAGAGTTCACTAAATATTGTGATGATAATGGTATCAAGCAGCAACTTTATGCACCAAGGACACCACAACAGAATGGTATAGTAGAAAGAAACAACCGATCAGTGGTTGAAGCTGCTAGGACTATGTTGATACAAGGTGGTGTATCAATTTTTTTTTGGAAAGAAGCTGTAAGTACAACTATGTACACAATGAACCGAGTTCTGGTAAAAAGAGGTAAGGACAAGACCCCATATGAGTACTAGTATGGGAGATCACCTGATGTTAGCTATTTTAAAATATTTGGTAGAAAATGTTTTATTAAAAGAGGTGATTACATAAGCAAATTTGAAGCTAAGAGTGATGAAGACATATTTCTTAGCTATTCTACCAAGAGTAAGGCCTATAAATGCTTCAACAACCAAACATAGAAAATTGTTGAAAGTGTTGATGTTCGTGTAGATGAATGTCCTGAAATTGCAGAAGGAACTAGTTCTGAGAAGAAGGATGAATAGCCTTGCATTTTTCTTTTGGAACTTGAAACTATTAAATCAGAAACTGGTAAAGCAAATCTTGATGAACTTGTTCAACTAGAACAAATAAATTCAGAGGAAGAGGACAATGATGAAGCTAAACCTGAAGAGAATGATCATGTTATTCCTAGGTATGTGAGATTGAATCATAGTCCCGAACAGATAATTGGGGATAAGGATGCTGGAGTACTAACTAGAAGGAGAATAAGAGAGAAATCTTGCATGATATCTACCTTTGAACCTAGAAGTGCTAAAGAGGCATTTGGTGATGATCATTGGGTGAAAGCTATGGAGGAAGAGTTAGATCAAATTAAGAAGAACAACACTTGGACCCTGGTACCCCGACCGGTAAACAAGAATGTTATAGGTACTAAATGGGTGTTCAGAAACAAGTTAAATGAAGATGGTGTTGTAGTTCAAAATAAGGCAAGATTAGTATGCAAAGATTATGCACAAGAAGAAGGAGAAGACTATGGAGAAACTTTTGCACTAGTAGAAAGAGTGGAAGGTGTTTGAACATTGCTTGCATTTACAGGTCATAAAAAGTTCAAGGTATACTAGATGGATGTTAAGTCTGCATTCTTGAATGGGATACTGGAAGAAGAGGTTTATATAGAGTAGCCTGATGGTTATTCATTGACAGATTAAGGAAGACATGGTATGCAAATTGCATAAAGCCTTGTATGGATTAAAGTAGGCACCTAGAGCATGGTATGAACGGATTCATACTCATTTGATGAAGATAGGCTTTACTAGAACCAGTGATGATAGAAACATTTATCTCAAGTCTAGAGGAGATGAAATACTGGTTAGTGAAGTATTTGTAGATGACATTATATTTGGAGGTAATGATGACATGAGTAATTATTTTGCAGATGGGAGATATTCAAATCATTTTGGTGTGTTTGTTCTTATCTATGGAAGGAGAAAAGTGGATTGCATCTAATGCACAATGCGTGATGAGTTACAAAGTCCAATAGAGCGGTGATCATGGAACAGTTAAAATTGTCTTGAAGAATGTGAAGAGATTGTCATAATTTCTAACGGTCAAGATTGTACTGACTTGTTTGTAATCTCGATGATGAGAATCAGGTTTTTGTTGTGTTACCGACCTAATTGATTTCTATTTAAAGTTGATGAAGTTGTTTGTTAAGGTTGTTGGCAAGGTTGGTAGAAAACCTGTTGAGTGTATAGTTGCCAAACTGGTGAATGGATCTACACTTTGAGTGAAGGAAGACTGAAGGTTGTACAAGGATCTAATCAAGCAAAAGTAGTGCTATTTAGATAGATCAACTAAACTATTATTTTGTAACAATCATAGCAGACATTAAATCCCTTAACCGGGTAAGCTCTAACAAGCTTGGTTACTCATTAAATCCTCTAACAAGGTGGTCCATTAGTTTAGATTCTTAAATCCTCCAACGAGGTTACTCCTAACAAGGTATTGTGCTTCTGACAAGGCATATTTGTAAATCCCTTAGCCGGGTGATTCCTAACCGGAATTAGTTCTTAACAAGACTTATTGTAAAGCTCTAACAGGCTTTGGCTCCTAATAGGGCAAACTTCGAAAGAGTTCAGATAACTATCCTTGTGAGTCTCATCTCACCATGGTTTTTACCTATTTGGGTTTTATATGTATAAACATTTGTGTCAAGTGGTGAATACTTTTGTGGTTGTGATCTTATTTGTTGATTTGCTTAATCTCTAATAAGGAATGTTAAGTGGAAGCATTAAGATATGAATATGTTGAGTTATGATTAACCATTGTTGATATTCACAAGATTGAAGTTGTTTACTGTTAAAGTTGTCATAACAATTAAACCAGTTGATGTCAAGTATTCTTATGAATATTGATCTTGACTAAGATATGATTACTTTGTTTGACTGAGTTTGAGTTTGGGAACTTTGTATCAGTTTTTCAGTATACTGATTCACCCCCTCATCTCAGTATTCTACTAGATACTTATTCTTTCATCATACCATCAGATGCAACTCAAAAGAAGAGGTAATCTTCAAAAAGGAGAGAGAGAGATAGAAGGAAAATTCTAGCCTTTCCTCCTAAGCAAGAAGAAGAGGAAGAACTAAGATGAAGAAGCAAACACCCGCTAAGGAGATATTATTCATGAGATACATACCATTTCAAGAAAGGAATAAATCTTAACCAAGGAACACACATGTACTCGGATGAAGGATAATTCCATGTGAGAAAGGACATCATGTTATGAAAAATACAACTCATAAACAAAATAGTGAAACCTTAGAAGTAGAAAAAAGATGGGATAATATTCTTGCCCCCCAAGCATAGAGACAAGAAAGAATTATGTTGCTTCCTCAAGATGATTGTTATTGAAAAAGCATCACCACTCATGAAAAAGGAGCCCCCAATGAAGTCAACTACTAGTTTCATAGGGTGAGGTGCAACATGATAGGTTGAATGGAGTGATAAGGCACTACCTCTTCACCAAGAAAAAGTGCAAGATTAGTTGTAAGAGTTGTGTGAGCTCAATCATATTGGTTTTGAAAAAAAAAATGCTTTACTATTTCCAAAAGAATGAGAATAACCATGATAAAAAATACAATATTCATTACCTTCCTTATGCTTATAAGTGTGATTAAATTTAATGAAAGGAATCATAACATTCTCATCATACTTCAATATCCAAAAGATCCTTGTAGCTAATTTCTCTTGGTCATCAATATGAGTAGGTCTTGTCTCTTGAGATGTAAGACAAGGGTTTTTAGGAGGAGGATTGTCTTCTTTTATTTTGACAATTCCATTATCAATGAGTCCTTGCATTCCATTTTGAAAATTTGGACAATCATTGGCATCATGGTCATTAGTTTGATGATGGGTGAACCCACAATACCAGTTCCCACTTTTTGACCAACTTTGACACTTATATGAATATTTTGAAGAAAACCTTCACTTTCCGACACCTATAACTTTTAAACCGTTAAGAATTTGAAGATGATATAAACTAGTGATTTTTAACATCTTGTTTGTAGATTCTAAATATATTTTTTCAAATTTGTTTGAATTAAATTTTATTGATTTTTCCATCTCCCTCAAAAAGTATTTTTTTACAGCAAACAACATTTTTTAAGAGTGATGTGTATTTCGAAATGCATAATTTTTTTTCTATAAATGATAAAACTTAATTGTTTTGAAATTTGGTTTGTAACATCAATACCCAGGGCATGCAGTTGGTTTGATAGTGATATGGTAAGATTTTTCATTTTATTAAGTTTCGAAGTTCGACTAATTATAATTTAGATATAGATGTACGTTTGAACACATAACTTGTTCTATATATATCAAAATTCAATTTTTTTTTTTTGTTAAAAAGAAAACATCAATACCTAGTGCATAGATATTTTTAAGAATTTTTTTGAATTCATTTACTATTTTTCCCAATGCATTGAACAAAGAAGTTCATGTTTGGTGAAAAACCTACATTCATAAGAAATAAAATTAAAATATATTAATGAAATAAATATATTAAAAGTTATACTATTTGGAAATCTTATAATAAGGACTAAATACTTTTTTTTTTAAATACTTTAAAAAAAAAACTTTTAAATGAATTATTTTGCGCCCCAAAAAGCTAATGTAAAATTTGTTTTTTATCAGCATTTGATAGATGCAAAGGAGACTCCATTGCAAGTATGATTTAGAAGTAGAGACGTTTTATCCAAGAAATTTTGATCTAAGAGCCTTTGATTTAACTCTCTTCAATTAATTGCTTAAAATGGGACCTCTTAAAGCTTAAATCATTATATTTTTTTAAAAATGTATGATTTCAGCAAAAATCAGGACTCACCAAAAAGTGGAAACCAGCTTTGTGAGTAAATGATAAAAAATGAGTGTTTGAGGAAGAAGTACCCTTACATGGATGATACAGTTTATGTTTTGCAAAGTACTCCTTAAGATTTTGTACCCTAAGGAGTCATCCATAGGTGAATGATGAGGATATGCTAGACCTTTTGTACTAACTTGTGTAGCAGGGTTTATAGGGACTTTGATTCCTTGTTCATATTTTCCAAGTCCTTGTCCTTTATAACTTGATGCTCTACAAAATGGGAGATGTTAGACAAAAACCTATGGAGGTATAACACATAAGATAAACAAAAAAAGACTCTTAGCATTAATCAACCAAAGACTAGTCTAAGCACGCATACCAAGAGAGACACTAAAAACATAATAAAGCATTTGACAATGAAAAAAATACAATAAGGCATCTCCGAATGCCTTCCACCATGCTTGTAGCTCCTCCTCCCTTGTTCCTCTCCTCTCCAAGTTCCAAAAGAGTGTAGCTCTCAACAACTTTTTGCACTATGGATGTCTAATGGAGATTCAAGATTGAAATGCTTTAACTATGCTATGCAAGTGTAAAACAAACTAGTTATGATATGCTATGAAATGAACTAAGATTTATTTTAATCCAAAATGACAATTTATTAGTGATTTATGCTAAATGCTCTTCTCTAAAATTGGCTATAAGTTAAATGCATACAACTTTTCAGGATTTGGATTATGAAGAAATGGGCTCTATTTATAGGAAAAGTGGAGCAATGGATGGTTGAGATTGAGTAATCTCAATAAGGGTCAGGATTGAATGGTTTATGATCCATGTGAAGACTTTCAACCCAATCCCAGGATGACAAGTGTCAACATGAGATGGGTTGAGAGGAGAGGGAAGAATCATTAAATGCTTGACATGACCTAAGGGTTAACCTGGAAGGTAAGGTTAAGGTTGAGTTGAATGGATAAATTCATTATTCAAAGAATAATGCTTTTATCCAATGGATAAAATCTTGTGCAAGAGTTAGTGAGGATAACCATGGTCAAAGCAATAAATGCTTGAGGAGACACATGGGTTACATGAGGGTTGAGTTAGGGGTCAAAGTCCCTAACCATGTGGGTGAGTTGAGTTAACCATTAATGGTCATGTAAGAGCCATAAGTGGTTTGGAAGACTTTAGATGTTGGCTTGTTGAACACATAATACATTAAATGCTTTTCAAAGACTTTGGAGTCTTTGAGAAGTGACTCCAAGTTGCTTAGGAATGTGACAATAATTAGGGGATGGATTAGGCTAATTAGGAAGGGGTTAGAAGAATCTAGAAGGGGATTAGGATTGCAAGTGGGGTTGGTGGGTGAGGGAAAATAAGAATTTTATTAAAATAAAATTCATTTATTTCAACAAATAGGTGCAAGTTGCATTTTTAGGAGAATGCAACTGGGGGGGATTTAATGATTTAAATAAATGTTTTATTTAATTTATTTAAAAGAGGAAAGGGGATTAAATTGAATAAATAGGATTTATTCATTTAATTGATTGTGAATTTAGTTTAATGAATTAATTAAAATAAATTGAATAATTTATTTAATTAATAGGAGAATGTTTGAAGATGAATTAATTAGATGTTAATTTAATTAATTGATGGCCAGTGGATTTTTAATCAAATAAATAGCAAATATTCATTTAATTAAAATGGACAGATTTATGTGACTAAATTTGCCCCTTTTTGAGACGGTGCCGTTTAGTGCATCATTTCAAAGAAAGAAAAATAGGTGTGAAGAAATATGCCCCATAGAATGTTAATTTAATGGGTGGTATGTCCCCTCGAGAGATGGGCTGAAAATTTCAAAAAATCAGGCGATCTCTCGAAAAAGAATGAAAATTGGCGGGGTGGTAGAAGAGAAGAATTTAATAATACTAGTTAAAAAAATAGAAGAAATCAGAGATAAAATGGAAAAATGGGAGGCTATGGAAGTTCACAGGGACCATGGTGGTGAGAGGGGTAAAATTAGGGTTACGGCGAAGGGTATATATGGGGGAAGGGGTGAAAATAGGTTCATTTGCATTCGTCTCCATAGTGGTTTCTGAGATCTGATAGTGATCTTTTTGAAAGAGCAAGCATTAGTCAGGATGTCAATACTGATAGAAGATCATTAACTAGAGAGAGTTTGTCGATTCCAGTGGCCAAATGACTACAAACCAACGGTATGTGAATTTGAAATTTTAATTTTCATGCATTTTTAATATGTTTTTTGTTTGGTCCAAGTTGAGTCAAAACAATAGTGCTAAAATTGTGTTTTGGCAATGTTGTCAATTTAAGTAGTGCTATTGTGTCGCTATAGGGCTTTTGCATAGTGGTTTTAGTGCATTTGTAAAGTGTTAGCACTATTGTATAGTTGATTTAGCATTTGTAGGTTTAGTGCTATTGAGCACTGTGTGTAGCGCAATTGTTTTGATATTGTGATTTCGCATAGTTGTTGTTGCGCTATTGTTTGTTTAGCACTATTGTGTAGTTGGTTTAGTGCAGTTGTCAGCATATTAGCACTATTGTTGGCAGAGTAGCACTATTGAGTGCAGAGTAGTGCTATTGTTAGGAAAATAGATGCCCCAGTGTTTCTGAAAAAGAATCTCCTGATGCCAATTATGGATGGATGGAGAGGTGAGTTGTTCTGAACCATAACAGCCCTATTGGGACTTAGGCCATTAGGATAAATGACTATTGTAGTCTAGGTGTTCCATGATTGCTTATCTGTTGAGACCCGAAGATACTGGATCAAAGTATCTATTGATATTCTAGGTTTAAACTTAAGAAAGTTTGAAACAAAACAACTGATGATGATGGTTGATGCACATGTGTAGGAGGGGCTTCGCGTCTTCCAGATGCGGGAGAGGCATCTAGCCACATAGGTGTTGTGTGATCTATTGATACAGGCCAAGGTTGATTGCATTGCAACGATAGGCCTATACGATGTTATGTATATGCCCGTGATTCAGACGAATCGTGGTTTGATTACAGCATTGGCAGAGTGGTGGCACAGTGAGACGTGTACATTTCACTTAGCATAGGGGGAGATGACAATTACACTAGAGGATGTGTGGCGCATCTTTCACATTCCCATTCGAGGAGAGTTGGTGTCATATGATCGAGCTTGGGGGATAGCAGCAGTGCAGAGATTTTTTGATGAGGATGTATTTATTCACGATGGCTCAATAGCATGGGAGGATATAGCTGCTTTGTATGAGCCACTACCAGCTATTTTATCAGGGATTGTTGGGGGACTGTTATGCCCAGATCGGCGATCGCATGGACTGGTTGTTGGCTGGGGCTAGGTGATAGAGAAGATGATGACTGAGGGGACTCACTTTGCATGGGGACCGTGCGTTCTATCACACTTATATCTGGAGCTACATGAGGTAGTATACCTAGAGGTGAGCTAACTAGGAGTGGGGACCACTCTTAATATCTGGGCATGGGAGCACTTACCTATGACTCAACCAGTGAGTCTAAGATTTAAGGCAATAGACCAATCCTATGTATATATGTATGGCAGTATGATGAGTCAGCCCCACCTGGGGAAGTTAGAGTGGTGGCGACGGGTGCTTGATGATTTAGATTCGGTGATCTGGAGGCCGTATATAGAGTGTGAGCCCTGGGAGGATGATGCAGAGGCCTTGTCATATGTGTTTATGACATGATACCTCATTGGTAGGACAACCTACAATGTTGAGAGACAAGTACCTGGGAGAGTGCTGAGATAGTTTGGACGAAGGCAGGGACTGCCAAGTGGGTCTGGAGAGTATGCATGGGTGGTATGAGAGAGGTTCTTGTGGGGACTAGTATTACCTTTTGATCAGGCTTTGGTAGAGTTTCAGACCCTATAGGCGAGACCATGGAAGATGAGGTCGGGGATAGTAGATGCAAGGGTTACTGATGAGTATACCCTGCATATTATTGCACATCCGATTTCATGGATATTAGATCCAGCAAATCCTATTCCATCCTTTAAGGAGGAGAGGAGACAGAGATGGAGGAAGAGAGGAGGTCATGGAGTGGTAGTAGGTGGATGAGGGAGAGGGGATGGAGGTGGTGGCGATGGAGGAGGACGTGATGGAGGAGCCAGAGGAGGGGGTGGTGGTTTTGGAGGGGGTGGTGGATTCAGAGGTGGAGGTGGGGGTGGTGGACGGTTATAGCGGAGAGGGAGAGGTGGTCATCCATTGCGGCTATCACAAGGACCTTTGATGCAGGGAGGCTCGAGATTAGATGGAAGGGAGGCAGGGGAGGGAGAGGCACCTATGGATACAGGGGAGGGAACCACTAGAGAGGCACCTATGGATATGGGGGAGGGAGCTACACATGGTGGAGATCTGCAAAATCATATGATATTAGTTTTGCAAACACAGCTAGATGATATGGAGGCGGAGGTGGCAGCTAGAGATGTGCAACTTTTTGCATGAGAGTCAGAGTTGATGGTAGTGCCACAGAAGAGAGAGCAGGTCATTGATAGGGTGATCCAGTTACAGGAGAGAGTTTGGGCCTTGGAGGGAGTATAGGGACATGGGTTGTCGACTGATTCCCTAGCGAGAGAGTTACAGAGAGCAGGTGCAGAGGTTGATTACTAGCAGGGTCTATATGAGAAGGAGATGCCATCTAGTCGGCAGGCACCAGGTTATTCATAGATGCATCGAGAGAGATCAGAGTGCTCTCAGAGGATGCAGAGCAGTGGTGGTTTGATGGGTCCTCCATGTCGAGGTAGTGTAGGTGGTGCAGGGGGTAGTGGGAGAGCAGGTGGTGATGGTGGTGCAGCATCTGGTCAGAGTGGCATTTGAGAGAGCATTTATGTATTGTATTTACTTTGTCATTTTGGACTGTATCTTGGATGGCTCTTGGTAGCCAATATTTTGGACTTCATTGTTCTCTGATACATGTATGTTGTTGCGATATGATATGATGTGACATATGAGGAGATCCCATATTTTGTGATGATATGCATGTTGATGATATGTATGGATTTATGCAAGGCGATGATCTATGATGTATGCTTAGATGGATATTTGTACTTTCCATATGTAGGTGTGGATGACATGATTCCTAGATGCATTTTATGTTTGATTTATATGATGTTTATATGCATGTTTATGAATATGGTACTTGTAGACGTCTAAAACTAGTCAACGCTTGCGGAGTCATATTTTTACATTGGTTCATTGCCTTATTTTAGGTTTTTGCGTCGCATTAACATTTCTTCTATGTCGCGCACTTGGTTTTTATCATTTGCGAGCATCGAGTCCTTCTTCTACATTCTTCATTTGTCTCGCTTTCGAATTTGGTCTTGTTGATAACAATCTTCAGTCATGATTTTGATCGATCTTATCCTGTCGCATCAATGTGCATGTTAATTTGTCATCATTTTGGACATCGTCAATCCAAATTAGGGTTTTGTCCTCTTTTCAATCTTGTCATCTTGCGATCGATTCGTCATCGATCCTTGTCCTTTGATCAAATTGTCATCAATCTTGTCATCTTGCGATCGATTTGTCATCGATCGTTGTCATTTTCAATCTTGTCATCTTGCGATCGATTCATCATTGATCCTTGTCCTTTGATCAAATTGTCATCAATCTTGTCACCTTGTGATCAATTTGTTATCAATCATTATCATTTTCAATCTTGTTGTCTTGCGATCAATTTGTCATCGATCATCATCCTTCTCAATCATGTCAATTTGGATCAATTAGTCATTGTTCCTCGTCAATTGGTGCATTTATCAATCAAATCACTTATTAGCATTGGTCCTTTGTCAGTCAGAATCATGATCAAATCGAATTGATATCAATTATCTTTTGACAAGACCTAATTGTCATCTTTGCATTTCTAAATCATCTTCTAGGGTTTCATGATTTATTCATTTAACCTTGTTTGTCATTTCTCCCTCTAGGTTAAATAATTTATTTATTTATCCTAAGTCTTCTTGTCACAATTAAATGTTTATTTAATTGGCTAACTAATTCCTCCCTCTTTGTGAATTAATTAATAAATGAAAAATTGTTAATTAATTCACTTAATTCCTAATTTCCTCATTTTCTAATTTTCCTAATTCCTAATTTCCTCATTTCTAATTTCCTAATTTCTAATTCATCTAATTTCAATTTTCTCCTATATTTCTCCTAATTTCATGGGAATGACATAGAAAATTTGTCATAATTTTTCATAATTGACAATCAATCAATTTTGACATAGTAATTTGTCATAATTATCAATCAATCAATTTTGCATAGAAAGTGTCAAATTGTCATAATTTGTCATAATTGTCATTCTTGATTTGAAATTTCCTTTCAAATCTCTTCATGCTAATCTTGTCTTTTCTCCAATTTGATAAATTGGATGAATTTCTTCAATCAAAGCCCCTGGACGAATCAATCACGCTTCTAGTATCCTTACATTGTCATCTTGTCTTGTCAATCTTGCTTTCACATTAGGCTTATGCACTTGAAGGTGAGATCCACAAAACAAAGCTATTTGAAGGAGAAAGAAGGACAAAGGAGCCACATGAAGGAGACATCTACATTTGGTTTGCTTAGTTTTCAATCTTGAATGTCTTGTTTTCATGTTTTCATTGAATGTAATTAGGATTGGTCATTGCAATTGAGTTTTCGTGATTGAACTAGGCTAATGTTTACATTGCTTTGATGATTTCCAGATTCCTATCTACAGTACTAATATGTGGATGTAGGTTTATATGAATGATTTGTTGGTGAAATACTTGATGTATGTATTGCCATGATGATGATGTATGCATAATGAAATGATACTAACGATGATATAGATAGTACTTGTGCTTTATGTCAATGAGATAATGATATGCAGTGATGTTTAATGCAATGTATGAATGATTAATGTAAATGCATCTAGATGGTTTTAAAATGAATGCAATATGGATAAACAAATGTAAAGTACAAATGTTTATATGATGATTTCTAAATGAAGGCATATGTAAAATGTATAAACCAATGTTGAGACAAATGGTTTTGTTTTGTTATGATCTAAGTGTTTGATAAAATATGGTTTGAGTGAAATGTTAATGTAATGATAATGCAACTCATGGGTAATGAATAACTGCACCTTAATGCAATTAAAAGGATAATGAATGTATTCTAATAAATCCTAAATGAAATTTATTGTAAGATGAAATGAATGAGTATAAGAATATATGAGATGGATAAATGAATGCACGTAACTTGTGGATAGATAAATAAATGCATGCAACTAAGTAAATCTAAACAAATATATGGTAAACAAGTTTAAATGATGATAAATGATGAGTGTAAATGATACTAAATGAATGCACAGTAATGACTAATAATGGTAATAAATTCAATGATGAGATTTTTTCATATAAATTAATCTAAATGTCATGAGTTTGCAATGATGAAATGATGTAATGATACTAATGCAAGTACATGACAATGAACTATATGTATTTAAATACGACTAAATGATATGAAATTCACTCTAATAAAAATAAAGTTATTATACCTATATGCAAGCATATGGTAATGAACTAGGTGTATTTAAATGCAACTAAATGTAATGAAATGATGATGTGTTCATGATAGATGAATGCAAGGTTGTTTAGACTTTGCATGATGCACTGATGATGTATCATAGAACTCTGTAGTGATTGTATCCAAGACCAATTCATTCTTCAAATAAATTCTCATTATTAATCTCATTCACACTTGCATACAAAACCATGCATATGAATAATGAATGATTAAATGGATGCGTGCTATGCAACAAAATGAAATATAAACAGATGAGATGGAATGATGATCCATGGTGCTTTATTTTCATGATTGAGCATGGTAGTATCAATCTTGGACGAGGTAGTGGGAACCAAGGATGGAGCATTGTACCTACAAACAAACAACATAAATAAAGAATAAAGAATATGGAACCTCCATAATGGTTCATGCTCATATGGTCGAGGTATGCGCTTTAGTCAGCAAGCCATAGTGATCCATGACTGTATTTTGCATATGATCACGTAGCTTAGTGAACTTCCCACGTAGACACCATTAGTACATGCCCCAAAACTTCATTAGAATAATTCGCAGAAGATACACAAACAAAAATGATACTTAGGAACCATCCCAGCTACTCTAATCACTTGTGGATATCCTGAAGTAGCATAGGAACCTAATATAAATGAATAAATAAATAACAAACCGACCAAGTACTTGATAGCTCAAACATAATTTTCTTGTCAAAGAAAAAAAAATGTCACCTTGTCTTTGTTTTGGTAAGGAAAGATGCATCCTTGTTAAGACAGTTAGCATGTCATTGTTGATTGTTTGGTCGATATGATTAGTGATTGGTGTTAGAGTATCTCAAAATGTTTGTTTGGTACCTGCGTGGAAAGCATATGTACAATGTGTTTCCATGTTTTTGATTGATTTTTGATGTTTTATCATGTTTTTGGATTTTGTGAGTGTTTTGAATGTTTTTGGAGTTTTGTGATTGTTTTTTAATGTTTTTGGTATTTTGTGAAACGGTTTTCTGAATGAAGAACCCAATGAATCACAAGTAATGCAAAATCCACTTCCATCAATAGGTTAAGGGAATTGCCCCCAGTTTTAGACATGACTAAAAAAGAGGGATGCAAGTCGCATGAAGTACTATCCTTGATTGGCGATCAATAACAAACCATGGTTTTGACTGATGGATGTGTGGATGTAACGAATGTGATCGCAACAAGTCTGAAAGACAATGGAGCCATAGCCTTTATGAGTGGCACCTGTTTGCTAGGTTTTCACCATCGCACTTACCCAAGGTGCCACAGGAGTGGTTGTTCACCATTTGGATGTATGATTTTTCTTTACTATTTTGATTTTTGATTTTTGATTTTTTTTCTTCAAGACATTTATCTGAATGTTTTTGGTGTTTTTCTAATATGTATCAGAGCCTGATGCTCTATACAACTTATGTATAAAATCATTTGAGGTGCATGCTATTGATTGGATCTGCTAGCGGTTCTCCTTCTGAAGTAGCCAACTGATATGCCCTAGACCCAAATACTGCAATGATAACATATGGACCCAGCCAGTTTGATTCAAACTTTCCTTGATGTTCTCTATTTGGTTGGTTATGAGGATTCTCTCAAAGAACAAGATCACCTACCTCAAATGTACAAGGTCTAACTCGATGATTGTAGCTTTTGCTCATGCGATGTTGATAGGCTTTAAGGTGATTGTATGCAGCTTATCGTTTCTCATAAAGTAGCCCCAAGTCTTGAAGACGTGATACTCTGTATGCTTCATCATCTATGAGATTATGCAAGGAAACCCATAGGGATGGTATCTCAACCTCAATAGGAAGGATGGCTTCTATGCCATAGACTAGTGAGTAGGGAGTTGTGCTTGTAGGGGTTTGAATGCTAGTTTGATACACCCATAGTGCTAGATTTAATTGAACATGCCAATGATGACCGACATCATTGATTGTATTCTTGAGGATTATCAATATGTTTTTGTTTGATGCTTCGGCCTAACCATTTCCTCGTGGGTAATAGGGAGTGGAAAACCGGTGTTGGATGTGAAACTTCTCACAGAGCTCACGAACATCCTGATTTTTGAAAGGAAGCCCGTTATCTATGATGATGGATATGGGTACACCATACTGATAGATGATGTAATTAAGGATGAATGAGGTGATCTTCTTGTCGGTGACTTGGGTAAGTGGAATAGCTTTGATCCACTTTGTGAAGTATTCGGTGGCAGTAATAATGAATTTGTGGTCATTGGATGAAGATGGATGGATCTTACCTACAAGGTCAAGGCCCCATTGACAAAAGGACCATGGTGTTGTGATGGGTTGTAATTCTTGTGTTGGTGCATGTATCAGGTCTCCGTGAACTTGGCACTTCTTGCATTTTCTGACAAAATAATAGGATTCTTTTTTCATGGATGACCAATAGTATCCAATGCATATGATTTTCTTTGCTAGGGGTGGGCCACTTGCGTGAGTTCCACAAATTCCTTCATTTACCTCTTCCAAGGCCTTTTTTATCTCATCATGTTCCAAACATCGAAGGAGACTACCATCAAGACTGCATCGGTATAGGGTTTCAATGATAATGGTATATCGAGTAGTTTGGTGAATTAAGGTTTTACGTTGGTTATTTGATTGGTTAGGAGGAAGTGTGTGATCATGAAGATAGGTGTAGAACTCACCATACCATGGGGATTTGGAACTGACAAGGTGACATATCATCTTGGAGTCGTGGATATCATAAGCGGGAATCCAAAGTTGTTCTACCAAGAACTCGTAGCATGTTGAATTCTGAGGAAGATCTAGGAGAGATGCAATGGTAGCCATAGAGTCAGCAACTCGATTATGATCTTTGGGTATCTGCTCAAAGGTGACAGTAGTAAATGATGCTTTTAAACTATCCACCATTTTCTTATATGGCATGAGTTTATCATCCTTGGTATGATATTCATCGGTTACTTGTCGGATGACCAGTTGAGAGTCACCATATATCTGTAGCTCTTTCAATTTCCATTTTATGGCTAGTCGGAGTCCTGTGATCAAGGCCTCATACTCTACTATATTGTTTGTGCATGGAAATGTGAGCCTGTAAGACTTCAGGATGTTGTCACCTTGAGGTGTGATAAAGAGAATGCCTGCCCTCGAGCCATGCCTAGTGTATGAACCATCACAGTACAATTTCCATGGTTGTGCTGCTATGATCATAAAGATCTCCTTATCTAGAAAATTGGAAATGAGAGGATGATCGCCTATGAGAGGTGCATCGGCCAATAGATCTGCAATAACTTGACCATTGATAGCCTTACGGTCCACATACTCGATGTCAAATTCACTTACAATCATCACCCATTTGGCCAAATGGCCAGTCAATGTTGCTTTATTGAGTAAGTACTTTAGTGGATCGATCTTGTCAATGAGTTGTACTTTATGTGTTAATAGATAGTGCCTTAGTTTAGTGGCTATCAAGATTACTGCTAGGCAAGATTGCTCAATAGGAGTTTAATTGAGTTCATAGCCGACCAATGTGCGAGAGATGTAGTAAACAACACACTCTTTCCCTTCTGCATTGTGTTGAGCTAGTAGTACTCCCAATATTGTATTTTTTGTTGAAATATAGAGCAATAGAGGTCTATTGGGATCTGGTGGGATCAACAATGGTGTATTCATGAGATAGTCTTTAAGCATCTAGAATGCTTGCTGGCATCTGGTATCCCATTGAAAGTGGATGTTTTTGTATAATAAGTGTGTAAAGGGGTGACACTTATCTGCCAGTTGTGCAATGAATCTTTGGATGGATTGTAACCATCCTTGTAATGTCCTTAGCTGACTAATGTTCCATGGAGGTGGCATGTCCATGATTGCTTTGACCTTTGCAGGATCGACCTCAATGCCTTTACTTGAGACAATGTATCCTAGAAGCTTCCCTGAGGTTACTCCAAAGCCACATTTCTTTGGGTTAAGGCGAACATGATATTGTTCTATTCTATCAAAGATTTTATCTAATATTGTGAGATGACCTATTCTTGTTAATGATTTTGCCAATAAGTCATCGACATAATCTTCCATTATGGTATGCATCATATCATGAAAGATGGTTGTCATTACTCTTTGATAGGTCACTCCTGCATTCTTTAGACCGAAAGGCATTACATTCCAGCAGTATGTTCCCCATGGACATGTGAAGGTTGTCTTATGTTGATCCTCTGGTGTGATCTTTATCTGGTTGTACCCTAAAAAGCCATCCAAGAGAGAAAGCATGGCATGTCCTGCTATTAGGTCTACGATTATGTCGATGTTTGGTAGGGGGAAATCATCTTTAGGACATTCCTTGTTTAGATCTTTGAAGTTAATACAAATACGGATGCCCCCATTTGGTTTACCGATAGGCACAATGTTGGATATCCAATCTACATAATCAATTGGTCTAATAAAACCAACATTCGCGAGTTTCTTAAGTTCTGCTTTGACCAGTACTGCAATCTAGGGATGCATCTTGTGAAGTTTCTGCTTGACAAGCTTGGCTCCTTCTGCGATGGTGAGGTGATGCATGACTAAATCTAGATCAAGACCAGGCATGTCTACATATGACCATGCAAAGTTGATCTGATGCTTCTAGAAGAATTCGACAAACTTAGGTTGATGCCAGATGTATGTGGTGAGGAGTTTCAGGAGTCCTCACGTTGTATTCTTTTGTCTCTTCAATAAGGACCGTTGATCGTTCCTGCTATGTACTAGAAGGGAGGATGTCAAACCTTTCATTCTCCAGCATCTCAGAGAGGTTTTCACCATTGGATACACTCTTTCTTTTTACTTTTTTGGGATCAAATAGTGCCACAGTGTGGTTTTCACTAGAAGATCCATGTTTTATTGTTATATTTTTGCAGTTGAAAGGTTTGGCATCTGCCCCAAAGTATGTTGCACTATTAAGTTCAATGGAAAATCCATCTTTGTGATCCTTGTTTGGTATGTTATCCCATAGGTCCAAAAAGTCAATGATTGCCTCATCATTTTGGAAGTGGTTAAGGCATGGGGAATTAGATTGGTTCCATTTGATGAGTTTGGGATGGATAATGGGCATTACCTCATCGATCAGGTTAAGTTCATAAGAGGTGTCAATGAGGGTTAATATGTTGTCATGAAGGTCATTGATGGTACTCTCCCTGAGGTGAACTCACAATATTGGTTCCCACATTTTGATCAACTTTGACACTTAGATGAATATTTTGAAAAAAACCTTCACTTTCCAACACCTATAACTTTTAAACCGTTAATAATTTTAAGATGATATAAACTAGTGATTTTTAGCATCTTGTTTGTAGAATCTAAATATATTTTTTTCAAATTTGTTTGAATAAAATTTTATTGATTTGTCCATCTCCCTCAAAAATTAGTTTTTTACAACAAACAACATTTTTTCAGAGTGATGTGTGTCCCAAAATGCATAATTTTTTTCTATAAATAATAAAAACTTAATTCTTTTGAATTTTGGTTTGTAACATCAATACCCAAGGAATGCAGTTGGTTTGATAGTGATATGCTAAATATTTTTTATTTTATTAAGTTTTGAAATTCGAATAATTATAATTTAGGTATAGGTGTATGTTTGCACACATAACTTGTTCTATATATAAATCAAAATCAATTTTCTTTTTTTTGTTAGAAAGAAAACATCAATACCTAGTGCATAGATATTTTTCAGATTTTTTTTGAGTTAGTTTACTATTTTTCCCAATGCATTGAACAAAGAAGTTCATGTTTGGTGAAAAACCTACATTCATAAGAAATAAAATAAAAATATATTAATGAAATTAAATATATTAAAAGTTATACTATTTGGAAAGCTTATAATAAGGACTAAATACTTCTTTTTCTTAAACTTTTAAATGAATTAATTTGACCCCCCAAAAGCTAATATAAAATTGGTTTTTTATCAGGATTTGATAGATGCAAAGGAGACTCCATTGCAAGTATGATTTAGAAGTAGAGAGGTTATATCCAGGAATTTTTTATCTAAGAGCCTTTGATTTAACTCTCTTCAATTAATTACTTCAAATGAGACCTCTTAAAGCTTAAATCATTATATTTTCTAAAAAATGTATGACTTCAACAAAAATCAGGACGTACCAAAAAGTAGGAACCAACTTTGTGAGTTCAGCCCCTGTCAAAATCAGGCGTAGGATGTTACGTAGGGTCTGTGGAAGATGTTTCCAGTTTAGGAACCCAAGAGGTCTTTATATGTGCTTCTCTATAAACAGGGATGTCTTTGTGAGATGGAGGTAGTGATGCATCTTCCTCATCTAAAGTATTAAGCTAGATGAAATCAACATCCCATTCATGTGAGTCGGTCTCTGAGTCACTTTCTAGTATCTGATTACTATACCATACTGGGATGTCCTTTGAGTTAAATGTTGCAGGTGTGATTGGTTGAGGTACCTTTGTAGATGAAATGATTGGTGTTGTAGGAACAACTATGGGGATTAGTGAATCCGATATTGGGAGGATCGACATTGTTGAATCTGTTGCTTTTGTTAGAATTGCCAATGTTGTCAATACTGTTGGGGGTTCTGATACTGCTAATGGTGTTGTTGATGCGATTGTTTCCATTGATGGAGTTGTTGGTTTGATGAGTGGGATGATTGGTGCTATGGATGTTATTGTTGGGATGTTCAACTCTATTGGATTAATTGGTGTGGTTCTGGGTGTTGTCGATATAATCAAAGGTGACCTCTTTATGTTTGTAGTAGGCTGATATAGAGGTTTGTTGGGTTTTCCTTTGAATCTGAGTTTAGGAAGAATCTCCTTTTGAAATCCTAATCTAGTGTTATATTTAGGCTTTAATTATGGCTACAGCGGCTCATGTCATCCTTGCTTGCAAGGTCCCAAGGCACTCTAACCATCATAACCCATTCTTTGCATAATGAGAAGGCCTTTTCCATATTAATCTGTGGGAAGCTTATCTTGTGGGATGTTCATGGTGATAGGGTCTTTATAGATCCATTCTGCTAAGTCTTCATCTCTGGTGTCTTCTTCTTGACTCTTTCCAAGGATGAAAGGCGTCAAAGTGCATGCTAGCTTGACCAGTGATGTTTGAAGTAACCATTGAGGTTTACCATGAGTTCTAGGAGATGTGGCCATTTGTCCAACACAAAAGAGTTGGCTTAGATTGTACTCTCCAAGACCTTCCTCTGCCATTTTCATTTTTAGCTTCTCTTGCTTGGGTATAGTGGTGTTTGAACTAGAAAGAGAGGTTGGACTAATGTATGAGGTGGATGAGGTGCCTTCTTTGTTGTTAGGAATAGTAATCTCTGGTTGATGGTTGATATTGTTACAATATGCAAATGGATTTATATCACCCAGGATTGTAATTTCTACAACATTATGAGGAAACTTGACACACTAGTGGTAGGTGGATGGAACGGCTTGCATGGCATGTATCCAAGGTCTTCCTAAAAACAAATTATATGGTAGAGGAAGGTCTAGAACTTGACATATGATGTGCTTCACCACTAGGCCCACTCAGATTGGTAACACAATTGCTCCTTTGGATGAACGCTCTGCATCATCATAAGCTTTTATGGTTATCTTTTTGTGGGGATCCACTAATTCAACTGCATACCCCAATGTCATGACCAATTGTAGTGTACAGATATTTAGGCCTGCTCCATTGTCGATCAAGACTCGCTTGATCCTATGTTGGTTGATAAATCCTTCAATATGGAGTGAGGCATTATGAGGTTGCTAGAAGGATGTATTGTCACTTTCTGAGAAAGTGAGACATGATGATGACCTTAGATTTCCAACCATAGCTTGGAATTGATCTGTATTTAGATTTCCAGGGACTGATGCCTCTTGAAGAGCTTGATCCAAGATTGTTTTATGAGATGGGGATAGGTGCAAAAGCTCTAAGATGGAGATAAGTGCAAGCATCTTATCTAATTGTTCCACGAGGTTATACTGCTTTGGGATGGAGGGGGTGCCTTGTGGAGCTGCTTTAATGGTGATCTTGCTGCGATGCGTAACAACATTGTAGGTAGAGTTTGGATTTTTGATGGTAATGGTTGCAATTTGTTCATTGGCATCATATAGTTGATTCACAATGTAATTATAGGCGGCTCGCATATAATTAGCAGTATCTGTGTTTCACCCTGAAGTGGAAGGACCCCTTTGATCTTGTGATGGAAGTGGATTTTTAAGCATAAGATAATCATTGTTTGTTGTTTTTGGGTCATGTCCTTCAATTTCAATTTCACCTTGGTAAATGAGATCCTGAATAAGATCTTTCAATCTATGAAAATTTCTTGTTTTATGCCCTTTCCCTTGATGGAATTCGCAATGTTCATTGTCCCTCCACCATGAAGGTTTAACCTGAGGTTCATAATTGGACGTCTTTGGTAGGGTCACTAGATTTGAAGAGACCAATTGACGTAACACTATTTCAATAGGTTCCCCTAAGGGAGTGTACATTCGTTTTTGTTTATAATTTTGCTAGCATTGTCTTGGTTCTTCTTGTGGTATATTGTGTCCTTGATTTGGTGGGGGAGGAACCGTGTTGGTCTTAGGAGGGGGGTTTTGCCCTGCAAAGTAGACCACAGGATGTGCACTTTTGATATTCCTTGCATCTACAACCCTGTCATTGACGATGTTTTTGTTTTTATTCCAAAAGTTAGGTTTATTGTTGTTGAATCGAGGGTGAGGGGCATCTTTGGGTTTATTTTATATTTTGATAAGTCCCTTTTTTATGAGGGCCCTTTCACATTTTAAACCTTGGGTGATCATTTCATTAAAGGACTCTGTGCCTTTCATGTCCAAATGAAATTTCATTTCTTCGTTCAAGTTGGAAATAAATATTTCCACTAGCTCTCTTTCAGGTAGCTGAAGGGAACGTCTGCTAGACAGTTGTCGCCATCATTGCAGGAAAGCTGAAAATAGCTCCCCTGGTTTTTGCTTAGTGTTACATAGATCGGCCATGGTGATATCGCGTTTAATGTTGTGTGAGTAATGTGCAAGGAATTTCTGGACTAGTTTTTCAAATGTCCTAATACCACCTGCTAGTCAGGAAAACCATGATGTAGTTGTCCCTCCCAAAATTTGGGGAAGAGTTGCATTAGGTATGTGTCCTCATATGCCACTTCTAGGCATGTTGAATGAAATTCCCTAACATGATCGTGAGGGTCTCCTTTTCCTCAATACTTTTTGAACTTAGGTGTTTCAAACCCTCGTGGAAAAGGTGGCATATATAGATTCCTATCAAAGGGATAGGGACAAATATCATTAAATGAAAACTAGTTTGTTTTCATACTACTGTGGAGTCGTTGGGCTAAATTCTTGACTTGTTGCCGCAATATGTCTATGTCATTTGGAGGAGGAGGAGGTGGGGGATTTCCTTGATGAAGGTTGTATCTAATGTAATCTCAACCTCTTTCATCCTTATTACAAATTTGGCATTCCGATGCTTGCCTTAGTTGTGCAATATCAAAATCAGAGAGTAGTTTGGCTCCCTCTTGGGCAAGTCTTAAAAAGTGAGCATCAACGTTGCTCCTGAGTATTTCGTCAAAAAGTCGATTAAAGAGAGGGTTGTGTTGTGCCCTTTCTATTGCTGCAGGAGTAGGAGTACTTGGATTTTCATCATTTTCTTTTCCTCCAAGAGCTTCTTGGAATTAATTGACATTTTTCTCCTCTTCCTCTTCAATTTCTAGTTGTCTAGACCTTAATTTGGTTTGAGCCATTTTGTTTACAAGTTTTTGTTGAAGTTTGGTGCAAATGATGATGAGTTGGTGATGGAATGAAAGATTAATGTTTGGTGAAGTGTTCTTGCATATGGATCTCTAACACTAAAGGTAGATGTTACCAAAGTCCTTTCCTTGAATTGCTTGTTGTGTTTGGTTGACAATGTTTGATGTGATAAGGTTTAGAGAGATCTGAGATGTGTTACAAACCCAACTACCTAGTAATGAGAGGATTCACTCATAGACTAGTTTTAACCTGCGTAGAAATGCTTCTTAGGATGAGTTTATCCTAGATGTAGAGACACTCTAAAAAGTTATGTATTGTGTTTGATTCAAGCAATATCAAAAATAGAACTTAGGACAAAAACCTCTTGATATTTTGAGAGTTGGAATGGATTGATGATGTGTGAATGTGATAATTGATGAAATCTTAACTTCAATAAAAACTTTGTGTTATAAAAGGAACAAAATCTTCCTCTTCTCTTTCGGGGGTTGGTGGTTCTTCCCTAGCTGAGTTATATGTGATACAAATGTCTGGAAAGAAAGCAGGATTGATTTTGCCTCCCTTGTTTGTATGATAACTCAAAGCTCTATATTGAGTAAAAGCTATGTGGTTTAATGACTCTTGATCAAACTCGTTTGATTTTCCTTGAAGATATAGACGCATGTGATGTAAGAAGGTTCTATGTGAGACAAAGATTTGTCTATTAAGATAGAATAATTTCCTTCTTTTGATGAAAGCCTTTGAGCTCAATGGTCTTTTCTTCAAGTTGATATGTTGATGAAGATTCTTCTTTCTCTAGATGTGAAGAATGTTCATATAGTTTGATACTTTGTTTTTGCACTTTGTTTTTGATCTTTGGTTTTTGAAAATGTTTGTGTTGGATGAATACTTGTATTTGGAACTAATTTTTTATTTTTCTTTGACAAGAAAACAAAGAAAGCACACAAACACCAGAATGTTACCTCAAAAGGCACAAGTAAGTATGGGTCTAGATCAACCCAATCTTTGGACTTTTTATGACCCTTTCTTTCCAGAATGTTTTTGAGTATGTTTTCACAAAAATCTTGAAGTCAGCTTAGTTTATCACTGGTCTTGACACAAAACAAAGACACTTCAAACACACTTTATCCCTAAGGTCAAATGGCCAGTTGCAATAATTTCAGCCATATTGATATTTCTTCAACTTTGGTACTACATACCTTATGAATCCTGCCATGGCAGGTATGGATGTGATATACTAAGTCTTGCATGAGCATAAAAAATAGATGATCGTTATGATGGGGGAGTCACCACTTTTATCAAACTACAAGTAACCTTTCAAAAATCTATGTTTCTACTCAAGGAAATATGTATGGTGAGTATCTTGGGAGCAAAACCTTCTATGATCTTGCACTGAATTTATCACAAATATTCTCAATCAATAGAACGGGTGGGCTACTACATAAAGGTGTTTAGTAATTTTCAATGTCTTTGGACATAAGTTCATTCTCCAATGACTCACTTAAGAGCCTTGTAAATTGTGGTGGGGCCCATTTGTCCTTTCGGCAAGTTACATTATAGGAACAGCTATACCCAAGGCTACAACTTTCGCTCATACCTGATTTCTATAGCGGCTCGAAGGATTTACCGCTCGAGATCATTCCCAAGAGTCATGTGTCCCTTGGAAGGCCTCTCTTAAGAAGATAAACTTTGAGTGTTACTAACACTTTTCTCTTGCACCTAGGACCATGAAAGCCAAGGGAGAGGATAGTGTGTGTTAGAAGTAGGACCACTCGACAAACTTTTTGCACAAGTGTGCCAAACACAAAAGACAATTGTTCTTTTTAACTCATCATCGCAATGTTATCTAACTATTTGGATATGTTGCTCCAATAGTCATGGTGTTCCTTTTATCCTTCAAAGGAAATATGTTGAGTAAACTAGGAAATTGAAATCCTAGTCAACTAAATGAAAAGCATGTTTGCTTGAAGTAAATTGCTTTGAGCTTGAAAGAAAAGTGGCTTGTTCTTTTTATTTTGCCCAAAAAAAAAGTGTGGATTGTGAATTTTAGTTTGAGTTGATGCAAGAAAATCAAATTTTGTTTTTGTTGAGCTTTAAAAACCAAAAATAAAGTTTGAGTTCCCTAACTTGCAAGAAAATCAAAGTTTGTTTTGTTGAGTTTTAAACACCAAAATAAAGTTTGAGTTCCTAACTTGCAAGAAAATCAAAGTTTGTTTTGTTGAGTTTTAAACACCAAAATAAAGTTTTGAGATTGATTTTTAACTTGCAATAAAAGGAAGTGAATTTCTAAAATCCTAAGAAAATGGGGTTAGTTCAAACCTGCACAAAACACAAACAGTTAGTAAAATCCACATACATGGTGGGCCTCTACAAGCCTAAAAAAAATTGATATGTCGGTTACAGGTTATTTTTTACAACTCTCTATTACAATAGCACTACTTTGTGTGAGAACAGAAGTGCTATTTAACACAAAAGCACGACAGTAAGTACAAAAGCGCTAAAATAAATTATGTCACAGAGAGTCAACAACACTAATACTGGAACAATAGCGCTACTCCAGGGTCAATAGCACTAGGTTGCATGTTCGATTCACGTCGGGTTCACCAAATGATGCTCTGCAAAATCGGAGATGTTAGACAAAAACCTGTGGTGGTATAGCACATAAGATAAACATCAAACAAATAACTATTAGTGTTAATCAACCAAAGACTAGTCTAAGCAGGCATACCAAGAGAGACACTAAAAACATAATAAAGCATTTGACAATGAAAAAAAATACAATAAGGCATCTCCAAATGCCTTCCACCATGCTTGTAGCTCCTCCTCCCCTGTTCCTCTCCTCTCCAAGTTCCAAATGAGTGTAGCTCTTAGTAGATTTTTTCACTATGGAAGGCTTATGGAAATTCAAGATTGAAATGCTTTAACTATGCTATGCAAGTGTAAAACAAACTAGTTATGATATGCTATGAAATGAACTAAGATTTATTTTAATCCAAAATGACAATATATTAGTGATTTATGCTAAATGCTCTTCTCTAAAATTGGCTATAAGTTAAATGCATACAACTTTTTAGGATTTGGATTATGAAGAAATGGGCTCTATTTATAGGAAAAATGGAGCGATGGATGGTTGAGATTGAGTAATCTCAATAGGGGTTAGGATTGAATGGTTTATGATCCATGTGAAGACTTTCAACCCAATCCCAGGATGACAAGTGTCAACATGAGATGGGTTGAGAGGAGAGGGAAGAATCATTAAATGTTTGACATGACCTGAGGGTTAACTTGGGAGGTAAGATTAAGGTTGAGTTGAATGGATAAATTCATTATTCAAAGAATAATGCATTTATCCAATGGATAAACTCTTGTGCAAGAGCTAGTGAGGATAACCATGGTCAAAGCAATAAATGCTTGAGGAGACACATGAGTTACATGAGGGTTGACTTAGGGTTCAAAGTCCCTAACCATGTGGGTGAGTTGAGTTAACCATTAATGGTCATGTAAGAGCCATAAGTGGTTTGGAAGACTTTAGATGTTAGCTTGTTGGACACATAATGCATTAAATGATTTTCAAAGACTTTGGAGTCTTTGAGAAGTGACTCCAAGTTGCTTAGGAATGTGACAATAATCAGGGGATGGATTAGGCTAATTAGGAAGGGGTTAGAAGAATCTAGAAGGGGATTAGGATTGCAAGTGGGTTTGGTGGATGAGGGAAAATAAGATTTTTATTAAAATAAAATTAATTTATTTCAACAAATAGGTGCAAGTTGCATTTTTAGGAGAATGCAACTGGGGGGGATTTAATGATTTGTTTAATTTATTTAAAAGAGGAAAGGGGATTAAATTGAATAAATAGGATTTATTCATTTAATTGATTGTGAATTTAGTTTAATGAATTAATTAAAATAAATTGAATAATTTATTTAATTAATAGGAGAATGTTTGAAGATGAATTAATTAGATGTTAATTTAATTAACTGATGGCTAGTGGATTTTTAATCAAATAAATAACAAATATTCATTTAATTAAAATGGACAGATTTATGTGACTACATAACCTTATTTTAATATTATGGTACTGCCACTCCTATAAGAATGTTTTAATTGATAAGAAGGAGCATTATAATGAATTTATTTAAAATTTGTAGTGTAAGGACACCTAGAAGGATCAAAGGAAGAAGTAGATGGAGAAGTAATATGTTAGAATATTTTCATTGATGTTTTTGGATCCAACAACATTGGTTCAACATATTCCAGCATAAGATTCACATGCAACACAATTTGACACAAGCTTCATAAGGTGTGGCATAATTATTGGTTTGGAAATCAAATAAGGCTTTGGGATTATTGTGTATATCTCTCCTGATGTCCGCATTTGAACATTTTGTTATTGATGCTTTATTAAAGCGTTGTGATGGGTTTGGTAATGAGGTACTCTATTTGCTCAGTTAATGCAACACAGTGTTTTTGGTTCGGTTCTCTCCGGAATCATCGACATGTTAGATGTTTTGTATTTCAATTTGTGGAGGAGTTATTTTTGTATTATGGCTGACTTCTTCAATAGATAATATGATTAGTATAGTGTAAAGTGTAAAGGATTTTAAAGCCATCTTCAGGAAGATTTGTTTGGTATATAATGCAATTAGCTAGAAATGTTTAGATAGATGATCTTTTTGATCATATGGTATGTTGTATAGTATGTGCAATCAAATAATTAATGTGGGTAAGTGCACCAAGATGGTGAATAGAAAAGTGGCCACATGCAAAAAAAATAAAATTTTTCATAACCTGTGCATGTTCTATGAAATTCAAAAATGTGTTAGGCTTGGTTGGGACTAAAATATGAATATTTTTGTATAACCCATATGGGTTATGAAAACCTAATGGGAACATTCATAATTTCTCATAACTCGTACGGGTTATGCAAAACTATAAGTTTTGGCCTTAGTTCTGCATAACCCGTATGGGTTATGCGGAACTAGGAACCAAAGAGGAAGTGGGGAGAGAGATAGAGGGAGAGATAAAGGGAAAGAAAGAGAAGGGAGAGAGGGTGAGAATAGGATTAAGTGAGGGAGAGGAAGAGAGAGAGAGAGAGAGAGAGAGAGAGAGAGAGAGAGAGAGAGAGAGAGAGAGTAGGGAGAGGGGGGAGAGGGGGGGAGAGAGAGTTAGAGAGAGATTAGGGGGTAGGAAGAGGGATATAATAGGATAAGGAGAGGGGGAGGGAGAGAGAGTTATAGATAGAGCAAGTAGGGGATAGGAAGAGAGGGAGAGAGATAGGGAAAGAAAGAGAAGGGAAAGAGGGTGAAAATAGGATTGAGAGAGAGAGAGAATAGGATAAGGAGAGGGAAAGAAAGAGAAGGAAGAGAGAGAGAGAGAGAGAGAGAGAGAGAGAGAGAGAGAGAGAGAGAGAGAGAGAATAGGATAAGGAGAGGGAAAGAAAGAGAAGGGAGAAAGGGTGAGAATAGGATTAAGTGAGGGAGAGGGGGAGAGAGAGAGAGAGAGAGAGAGAGAGAGAGAGAGAGAGAGAGAGAGAGAGAGAGAAAAGGATAAGGAGAGGGGGTGAGAGAGAGTAGGGGAGAGAGGGGGTAAGAGAGAGAGAATAGGGGATATGAAGAGAGGAAGAGAATAGGATAAGGAGAGGGGGAGGGAGAGAGAGAGGGGGAGAGAGAGAGGATAAAAGGAGAGGGGGAGAGAGAGAGAGAGGGAGAGAGAATAGGATGAGATAATGAGAGGGGGAGGGAGAGGGGGGAGAGGGAGAGGGAGGGGGAGAGAAAGAGAGAGAAGGGGGAGAAAGTTAGAATAGGATAGGATAATAAGAGAGATAGAGAGGAAAGGAGGGAGGGAGAGAGAGAGACAGAGAGACAAAGAGAGAGGGGGGATAGGGAGAGAGAGTAAGAGAAGGAGGAGAGGGTGAGAGACATGAGGTAGAGAGAGAATGAGAAGGAGAAGAGGGTGAGAGACTTGGCAGAGAGAGAAGTGTGAGGGGGAGAGAGATAAGATACAACTCAAGGAGGATAATTAGGGCTCAAAATAGAAAGAGAAGGTCATGGGAGAAGGAAGACAAGAGAGAGGAAAAGAAGAGAGCCATGCATGTATACAAACATATATACATATATCTATACAAATATATGTATATATAATTATAGATATTAATATATACATACATAAACACATATTATATGTATGTCTATACATATGTGTAGTAAATGCTAAGTTTACAAGCATACATTTTGATGTCTTCATAACCCATATAGGTTTCGTGAAACTCAAAATGATGGTTTTAGTTCTACATAACCCATACAGGTAATGTAGAACTATGAATGGTACATTTTGTTTTTCAAAACTTGAGTGGGTTATCTTGCACATCAGAACCCATGCAGGTTTTGGCTTGATAAGAGGATTGGAAAATGACCATAAGGCTTGCAAGCCCATTTTCCCTCCATTTTTGTCCCTTTACACGTTTTCTCATCTTCCAACATGATTTCTCAACTTCGTCATCATCAATTTACAAATGATCAAGTGGGTATCTCTAAAATTACCACCATAATCTCACACGTCTTCTCATCTTTTTGACCATATAATTTTTTCTATTTTTAGACAACATTAGTATAGTAAACCTTAATTTTCTTTACCAGTTCCTTGACAATCCTCACAGACATATGTCTACCATTTTTTTAATAACTTGTGATATACTTGACCAAATTCAAAATAAATTACATATTATTTTTCTACACTAGATACTATACACTTTTAAAAAAATAAGTTTGCATTTTCGATTATTTTGATGCAAGTTATACCCATCGCACGAACATGTACCAAATTTTCAAGATGTAGTCACTTAAAAAAATCATTTAAAAAAAATACTCAACGAAAAATTACAAAAATATACAAAACTTATAGATCTCACTCTTACTTATCATCCTACCAAAGGGTTTTTCAAAATACTAAATCTAACTATGTATTTTGTGCAGCGCACAAAAACAACTATGTTATGTTTTTTTCTGAAAAAATTAGGAATAGTTTTTCATGCACAAGAGGTTTAACCCTCTTAATCTTATCCAATTTTAAAAAACTTAAGTAGTTTAGAAACTAGATTCGAAGTACTACAATTCTTATTCTTTGTTGAACTCTTAGTTTTGAGTGCATGACCTTCAAATATCTCTTTGAAGTTCAGGTTTACCTATTTCAAAAAAAAAGTGGCCACTTATACCCCCCTTTTTGTTCACCATCTTGGTGCACTTACCCATGTGACAGTGATTATGTACAGTGATTGTAATATAGAATATGCACTTAATTGGAACTTTATCTCATGCATATGATAGATGCAATCATAATAGTTCAATTTTATATTATTGGCTATAAGCCACCTTTCAGAAGTGAGCCATCATATTCTGGAAAGTGAGTCCATTTGGTAATGAGTCACTTGTTTTGTATTACTACATAACCAGTTACATATTACTGAGATTGAACCCTCTCTGTGGTTTTTTCGATCTTGGGTTTTCCATGTATAAATATTTGCGTTATGTGGTGTACTCTTTTGTCTTCTATCTTGTTATTTCTTTATCTAAGTAATGTTATGTGGTTGATTGTTTAACAGTTTTAATAATTTTAAGGGAATATTGATTAGACTCTCCCCTCTCAGTATTTCGGATGTTCAACAATTGGTATTAGAGCCTGGTCTTTAAGAAGAGTTTAACCAGTCGAAGAAGATCCAAAAAGTTGAACTTATGGATATAAGTGAAGAACTCAAAAATTCTCTTGAGGATATTGAGATAGTAAAAAATGAAAAATAAAGATCTAAAAGAAAATGTCTAGCTAGCGAATGAATGCATTGAAAAAATAAGAGAAGAAATCTGAAAATTCAAGTTAAGGAATAAGGAGGTTAGTTAAGAGTTAAAGCAAGTGAACAATACTATTGTAGATCTAAAAACCAAAAATGAAGATGATGAGAAAACTAATGAATACTTAAACAAAATGGTGGATTGTAAGAAGCTAGAGCAAGAAATCACAACCTTGAAGTTGGATCTTAAAATGTCAAAGAAACAAGAAGACAAGATTAAGGAAAGTTCGGGTAAACTAGATCAAATGATAGATATGCAAAGATCTTTGGAAAACAAAAGTGGTCTAGGATTCAAGACAAGAAAAATCTCGCAAAACAAATCTGAAAACAAAGAAGGATCATCTTCGAAAAAATAAGCTGGGTCCAAGAATTCAATGAAAGATGACAAACGTAAGTCACCTGTTAAACAAAAGGTAAGTAAATGAAACATTATTTTAAATAGACATTGTTTTAATTACAATAAATTAGGTCATAAAGCATTTGAATGTAGAAATAAAATAATTCAGAATGTTAGGTCTTTCTATGGTAGATGCTACACCTGTAACAACTATGGTCTTAAAGATAGTTAATGCAAAAATCATGTTGTAGTAGATCAAAATAGATATAGATAGTTTGTAGGTCAATGTTTTATTTGCAACATGTTTGGACACAAAGCTAACTAGTGCAAGTCAAAACAAAGACAAAGGAATGATAGATGCTACAACTGCAAAAAATTTGGTCACATTGCAAGGCACTGTATAGCAAAAGTGAATCCAAGAGCAACAATAAAGAAAATCAACAAAGAAGATGTGAAGGCAAAAATGAAGAAAATCTGGACGAAAAAGGAAGTCAAGGTTGCACCCAACTCTAGTGCAGAAATTGAGTCCAATAACTAAGTATCAGAGGCTTTGGTCTAGGGGAGTTAAATAGTGAAAAATCTATCCCTTGCCAAAGACAACAAGGTTGTGGTAATAGCAGGATGATATGAGTATCATGGTGAAGACTCTGGTATAAAACATGCAATTCTGGTCAAATGTGGAAATCCAAAAAGACTCTATGAGCTCAGACATAATATAAACTGAGAAAAAAGTTGATCTTATTTCTTATTGCATTTAATGTGTGCAAGTGGGTTGAAAAGGCATAAAAGAAACTTGCTAAGTCTTTTTTTCTCACTCGAAAGTGATAGAGGTATCTCGATCAGAGAAAGTAGAGAAAGGGTTAGGATTTTTCGGCATAAAAGAAACTTGCTATGTCTTTTTTTAGTATGATAGTCTCATTATTACTAATGAAAATTACTAGCACTCCATTAGCATTATCTCTCTATATCCATAATAACATTCTCTTAATTTTGATGTAAGGAATCTTAATGTCCATGTTATTTAATTAAATTAAACCCCCTATCAAATCAACATATTCTCATTGACATCATTATTAACATTAATATTAATACTTTTTTTATATTAACATTGGTAATAATGACCACCCAAGAACTTAGTTTTCTACCCATCTACCAATAGAAATAATCTCTCTCTCTCTCTCTCTCTCTCTCTCTCTCTCTCTACAATCTATAATTATTATTATTCTATTTTATTTTATTTGGTTTCTTTTTAAACATTGAATAACTAAGTTCATTTATTCTCCAAAAAGTATTTAAATGTTACACATTTAGTTTTTAAACATATATAATTTTATATATGTATGTAATAAATGATTTAATTTCTTATTTCAAAATAATGGTTAAAGAATATCATCGAAGTATATTTTCTACATTTTTAAATAAGATATCAAATTTTAAATTCTCAAATTCCAAAATTTAAATATCATTAATACATGTATAAAATATGAAGAGTGTAAACTTAGAAACATCCAAGTAAAAAAAAGTTAGAGACATTCAATAACATTTATGAATATTTTATTCATATATTTCTTTTTTAGCATTTGATATATATAGTTTAAATCCAAAAGAAAAGAACAATTTAAACTTGAAATTTTTATAAAAAATTGAAAGATCTAAGTTAGAACTTAAATACATCTAATAACATTAATCATTTATAATATATTTAATGTATAAGGGAAGGACATATCCTAATTTTTTATTTTTTTACCATTGTATTTTGCATTTTATTTTACTCTTCTTTCTTGTTGTAGGATATGCATGACAACAAGGTTTGAAATGGAGATTCGGCCTAGTCATGGAGACACCCAAGACTAGAGAAGGTGACGTCTTATCTAATGGTTGGGAATGTTGGAGACAAACCCATTAGTTAGGCTCACCAAGAAGGAAATGGCTCCCTTCATATACGAATCTATATCTATCATAAGAATTAAATATATGTGCTCAAAGTGACTAGTTACACCCCCATGTTTACTATGAATCTGGAACCAAAATATTGTGCCTTCATGGTTGTAAATTCATTTAGGTACCTACCGTTTCTAATCAATGTATGAGAGAAGAATTATTTTTAACTCATTAGTTGGGGATGGGATTGTACTGTCACGAAGATAGATAGGTAAGGCAAGAAAGAGCATATCAAATTCTACATTGCCCTTGAGTACTCTCTACACTAGGGTTAATTTACTTTCCCACATCTATTTGACCAAATGTCCTTGCTTCTCTTTTATCTTCAAAGTGGGTTATTTATTCTACTGTGTAGCCATAACCATTAATACGACGTACAACTTTCTGTCACATTCTTTAATGACATCATAGATAAATGTGTTGACTTCCATTTTTGTTGCATGACCATGACTGCTCAAGCACAACAAAATCAACTATCTACTTCTATTAATTGTTGTGTGATTTCATGGCATCCAACCTTATCATCTTATTGTAGAATTTATGAGATGATATGACCCATGCCAACATAGTTTGTAGGTCTTTTTTTTTTTTTTTGATCAGTAAAGGCAGATCTGAATCCATATATTCATTTTGGAGAATTACAATGTATACATTTATACATCAGAAAGGATCATAAACCTAATGTATGCGATTGAAACCATTCCCTAGATTTTCTAGAAGAGAATATAATTTCAAGGCAAAGAAAAAAACCCTATACATTATCTTCCTTCATTCCAAAAAACTATCATAATTTATGGCAACGAAGATCAAAATTATCTTTCAAACATAAGTTTTAGCAGAGGATTTTTAAACAGTAGGTTTAGCAAAGATTATCTGACATATCTTATAGACAAAAAATACTAAAAAAACCATAAGCCAACTATAGGCTTTGAAATGTCAACAAACATAACCAGAAAAATAAAACCTATCTTCCAGTTTTCCTCAGGAGGCTCGGCAGGGGAAGTCGAGGTTCTACCTCTTCCTCTGCCTCTATACGGAGGCCGGCCTTGACCATGACCAGACCCATGAGCCAATCCTTTCCCGCCTCCTCTCCTACCCCGTTCGGCCAGGGGTTCCTCTTCTTCAACTTTTGGTGGTAGGATTCCATTTAACCTTGCAAATTCATGGAGTTCCTCCTCCCTATCCAGATCTTCTAGATTCTCACCCATGAAACACCACTTAAGGTATCTGAGCCCCATCCTAACAAATAATCTTTGATTGTTCAAGTCCTTGCCTTTCAAGTCTAACAGAAAAGGATAGTACTTAATTAGTTCCCCGAGAACGTTGAACAAATTTCTATCACTTGGCCAAGGGGCTCTTAAGTCATGTAGTGCCTTGTTGAGAATTTCCTGCAATTCTAGCAAGATTTCATCTAGGAATAACTTCTTTGTGAGGTTCCAAACAGATTGTTTGGCCAGTTTCAAATCCAACAGAGAGGTGAAAAACTTGGATGATATGTTTGTATTGTCGCGAGGGTATTCCTCTTTGCTTAAATGCCCGTTACCCGAGATCATATTTATCGCCAATATGATCGTTATATTTTTATTACTATAAATTTCTACATATAAAGCAGTAAGGTTTGTTTACAAAAATTATATATATGCACTCATTATCTACTTTGCAGATATCAAGCCTGGTCATTATTTTATTTCTATTTATTTATTACTCTCAGAGTATATGTTGTTCAATATTATATCCACCCTTCACTAGTCTATTGTGCAATTTATAAAATTTATGTTCCTCAAATCCCTAAGAATGTGAAAGCCCAATCATAGTAATGAGATTTGTTTAGTCTTTACATTACTATAGAGGAGTCGAGACTTATCTGCTTGCCTTGACATTGGCTAGGCCCTGTGAGTCAGCCAAGAGTCTCCTTTTCTCTTTTTAAATGCTCTCATTATTGAGAGTGTACAAAAGACTGATTCAAGGGGAAGAAATAAGGTTTGTGGCATCATTTAAAGGATTTGCATTAAAGTTCTTGTAGAATAAAAACTTTAGTTTATGTTTATGACATCATTTTGTTTTATTTATATATCTTGATGAGTCGATGTCTGGCACCATTAAGTCTTGATTTTAAGTGTAAAATTGACATGAAATCCTATATGAAGTTGACACGAGAACATACTAAATAAAAAATTGCATTCATTATGAATTCTTACAAAATGATTAATAGTCTCATTAGTTGTATTGAGATGAAATATCAATTTAGATCATTATATTTGTGGTATGCAGATTTGCATGTGAGACTAATTATACCCCAAATGATTAGACTTAAGCTTGATACATGTAGCAACAATCAAGTATGGATGGCATAATTATTGATATGTATATTTTGCAAGATATTAAATAACTACTCTTTTATTGCAAACAAGGGTATGAAAATTGTGAAACTGTTATATACATGTGTGTGTGTGTGTGTGTGTGTGTGTGTGTGTGTGTGTGTGTGTGTGTGTGTGTGTGTGTGTGTGTGTGTGTGTGTGTACACACACACACATACTCTTTCTGTATAAAAGGAAGTGCAAAAATTAACATTTACTCTAATATATACATGACAACCTTAAAAAATGGTATATTAGACAAATTTTAAGAAGACACCAATAGCCATTTTTCTTATATAAAAAAACTCAACATGAAGTTCCAATGAGAGTATATCATCTAGTGAAAAAAATCTCATCAAATACACAAGGAAACTCTAAATCAATATATGGAATATCTCTCAAATTACCATTTTAAGGCAATTATTTGATTCTCATATGAATATACCAATCTAGGATGAGACTTACAAAAGGGATTTATCTCTTATCAAACAATGACACTCTTGAGCTTCTTTATTCAAACTAATCATACGATCCTGAATGAGGAATGCCAATTGGAAAACCATAAAACAAGACTACCTCTTCTATCACTTAATAAATTTTCCAGCCAAAATACAATAAAGTATCTCTCAAATTTCTATTTTCATAACAACACATATAATCATCATTCAATGTATTCCAATAGATGAAAACTAATAAGTGATTTATCTCAACCCTACCATAATGGCATCATGGAGCCTCATGGGCTCTGGTCATACCTCCAAGCAAGGTAACCATTTTAGGCCCATGTAAAATACATGGAGTCTTATCATATACACCAAATAACCAAAGATAACACAATATAAAAAATTTCACATGACCCCTACCAGATTCACATAAATCTAAATATACCACTCATACCAAATGCAATACTTTTGTTCCTATCAAATTAGAGATGAACTTTATAAACCTATCTCAATATAACCACACATTAACAAAAAGGGTAGAGGAAGTGGGGGAGACTTATATCTTCAAATATATGCATCATTTGCCTCCATTTCAACATACAAGGGCTCCTTTATCCTCTCAAATCTTTCCTCCTTTCTCTAAAATCTTGTAAAGAGTTCTGCAAAATGAAGAGGTGAGTAACACTCCACTCTCCCTTCACAAATCCAATATAAGGGAGATTAACTTAAAATAATTGGATGGAGAGGTGACACTTGTGACCTTACCATCCTCTCCTCCATGAGTTATTTTCCTCATTTAAGAGGGGACAACAATTAGGACACTCCATTCCCCAACTCTTTGTTCATAAATGAGGTATGGGGGGTGGGGTGGGTACTCTCAACTCATCTATCCTCCAAATTCATCACTCATCTTAATGAGGACTTTTTTAGAGTAAAATCAAGTCATAGGGCCTTTATTGTATGTCCAATAGTCCCCCACCTCAATGGTATAGACCCTGGGGATATATTTTTGTAAATTAAACAAAGAAATTGACTAAAAAATAAACATTTTAAAAATATCCATAATGATAAACCTCATGAACACATCTATATTGAATAACAAAATCTTGAATTTCCACCTAAGTAAAACATAATGATTAAACTTATAACCTCTCATAGAGGAAACTTGATTTGGAATAGTTGTTTCTCCCATAGCTCTCATGACTTTCCTACACACGTCCAACACATTCACAAGCATAGTTAAACCACAATAATAAGTCATGTTATTTGATATCAAATTTTCATCAAGTTTACTAGGGAATACTAAGAATATTTTCATAGAATCATCTCCTTTATAATCCTCAAATATATGTAACCATCTATTGAAGAAAAACATCTAATAGTTTAGGTTTATATTAGCTATATGTGAGGTGGGGCGTTACATGTTCTCCTTCCTTTATTTTGGTCAATGATGTTATTTTTGTTCAAAATTTCCTCTTGGAGGTAGATGTATTTGAGCAAATATCTCTTCCTCCTTCTCCTCCAAAGGATTTCCTTTACACTTGTTTCAAGATATCTCTTTTGCATCTATTATTTTCTTTCTTATAATCTAGGCATGCCTCTTTAGCTTGGATTTATTTACATTGTTGCCTATAAGATATCTCCTTGGTGATGATGGTGTGTATCCTTGTTTCTAGCTTCCTTAGGACATAAACATACTACTATGTTGACATCATAAGGGGGGGCATACATCACACCCTCTTTGCACTATACTCTTTATTCAAATTGTGGATTGTCCTTCTTGGTTGTCCTTTTGCGTGTCTTATACAGGTTGTTGCATTCTTGAAACTAGACCTATTTCTTAGACAAGATGCTTCATTCTTGAAACCAAACATATTCCTTTTGTATGTGTTATATGGGGTGTACATGCTTCAAACCAAACCTAACTCTTAGAGGAGATATTTTCATTCCTGAAACTAGATATTTTGTTTTTCAATTGCATGTCTTATATAGGTTGTTGCATGCTCAAAACGAGAACTAAATTCTTATATGATATGTTTAACTCCTAGAACCAAATGGCTACATATGTAGCAAGGTGATTTGACTATCATATTCATCTCTTCCTTTTTCAACTTCTTTATGGTAGGTTGACTAGCATAACATAACTTGCTAGACAATTCAACCCTCCTTGTGTGGCATTTTTTAGATGAGTCGAACTAGCCTATGGTGTCCATGTTTTCTCCTTTCTCCTCCCCATGATCTCATATCTTTTCTACTTAACTGGATCATGGTTCATCACTTGATGCATTCTCTTTCTCTTTTCAGGTGATAACTTGTGTTCTTGTAATAGTATTCTGAGAATGAGATTAGTGCCTGAGAAATTTTGACTGTCGAGGTCTCTTCAACTAGTTGACTTGGAGCTTTTTGGTTTTTGGGACTAACCCTTTGTGCTATGTATCTTTTGTATTTGTTTATATTTTTTGTCTTTGTATTGTTTTGTGTATCCTTGCATGTGATTGTGAGAGTTAAGATCCTAAGATTGGGGGCTTGGTTCCTCAAAATTAGTGATGTATTATCTCTTTATGATCTTTCTCCTAGTTTTTCCTCTCTCTCTCTCTCTCTCTCTCTCTCTCTCTCTCTCTCTCTCTCTCTCTCTCTCTCTCTCTCTCTCTCTCTCTCTCTTTCTTTCTCATCTTTCTACTTTACCATGTATATTTGCATAGGATCATACTACTATTAAAATGGGGGATAAATGTACTATTATAAATTGTAATCTTGTACAATTCAGACCTCATGTTTGTGCTCCTACTTTAGCGTGTCCTATTTTCATTCCCCCTAGGCCCATTTTGGTCCCCTTTTACTCCGAATCTAATTTCACATGTGTGAACACTTGAGTGGACCCCATCCTTAGAATATCCCTCCTTATATGTTATTTTACTTGTCCTATTTTTGGATACAAGGGAATTGTGGTGACCTTGTATGGACCAAGGCATCATACCGCCCTGGTCCTTCTTAAATAGAGCCATTTCAAATATGGCCAGACATTTCCTCTCCAAGATGAATTTTGGTCCCCATGGGTCCATTTGATCATTGGAGGCCAATCTAATTAGTAATTTACCTAGGAAACAATATATAAGGACATCAATCCATTTTAGATCTAAGACTCCATCCACAATATACTGTAACATTCACGCATTCACCATCAACCATTCAAGGAAATATTTCATCCCATCATATCCTTCAATAATCTTGGAGAAAATTCACATCAATCTTCATGCAATCATGTATGTAAATGGTTAAGTCATTCAAGTTCATGCATTTGTCATTTTATTGCATTCAACATTTTTTATCACATTTAAAGAGCATTGAATTATCAATCTTCCTATCAACCATTGAATCTCTGAGGTATATCTTTCCATATTTACTTCAAAATTTGCATTTCCTACTTCAATTCAATTCAAGGTTAATTCCTAAACTAGTGTTTGATCCAAGAAAAACCCCTATGCACAACGCTTTTTCTCTCTTTCTATG